>NC_092266.1:33905756-33950756 GCF_036320965.1 Panulirus ornatus
CTAGCCTGGGTGTAGTTACTAGCCTGAGTGTAATTACTAGCCTGGGTGTAGTTACTAGCCTGGAGCAGTTATCTAGCTTAAGCGAAATTATGTCTACCTCTACACCCGCAAACACTTCAGAGATACACCCAGCATGGGTTCTCAACACCTTTCACATACCTTTCCAGATGCCTTGTACTCAATTTTCAAATTCAATCATGGAAACTGAATTCTTTTGTCTCATGATAAAGATATCCACCTGATTTTTCGGAATCTTTTTCTCTTATAACGTTAGTGTTGCTTTTGTTATTGATGTCACCAAAGCATCGTGTTTTATCTGATCAGCGACTCGTGAGGACAGTACTACGAAGTAACGTTGTATGCCAGCCAGGAACCTAACCTAACCAAACACAGGACGACAAAACGATCGAAAAAAACATGAGTTCAAACTTTAGGTTGATTAACTGTTATTAGGAATAGAAATGTTCAACGAAACATACTGACTTGAGCATATGGGCACAACCCTTAACTATGACGTTGCCACCTTTGTGCTCGAGAGTACGACCCTTGAGCACGACGGTACGATCTTTGAGGACGACGGTACGACCCTTGAACACGACAGTACGACTCCAACACCTACGGTACAGCCCTTTGCTGCGTCGGAGTGACCTTTGACCTGACCTGAAAGATAGGTGTTTTTGAGGTCAAGGATCGTGTCATGGGACTCGAGGGGTTAGAATTTGCCAGAGAGAAACCATTGACAAGACCAGCTGTGTTATGAGAGTATACTGAACCAGCAGTGGGAGCGAACTAGACCAGCTGTGGGAGTGAGCTGGACCCGCTGTGGGAGTGAACTGGACCAGCTGTGGGAGTGAACTGGACCAGCTGTAGGAGTGTAAGCGCTTTACCATGTAAGCCTCACCATTGATTTGTATTCTAACGTTGAACAAGCAATCAAATACCTTTTCATAAACCGCCGGAAAATTCCCGAAGCAAATTTAACACGAGATTTGACGCATCAGTTCACACAGTATTGCCAAAGCTCAATTTGATATCATATACAATGGTCATGTTACAGTTATCATGTGTTGTATTCCTTTATATCCAGCTCTTTCGTTGGTACCACTGCAGTTGTAAAATGGGGTTGTTTGTGATCTTAACAATGTTTCAGTTGCTTCATATATATATATATATATATATATATATATATATATATATATATATATATATATATATATATATATATATATATATATATATATATATATATATATATATATATATATATATATATCCTTCCTTCCTTCAAACTATTCGCCATTTCCCACATTAGCGAGGTAGCGTTAAGAATTGAGGACTGGGCCTTTGAGGGAATATTCTCACTTGGCCCTCTTCTCTGTTCCTTCTTTTGGAGAGAGAGAGAGAGAGAGAGAGAGAGAGAGAGAGAGAGAGAGAGAGAGAGAGAGAGAGAGAGAGAGAGAGAGAGAGAGAGAGAGAGAGAGAGAGAGAGAGAGAGAGAGAGAGAGAGAGAGAGAGACGTATATACATACATACGTAAATGTACTGAATAATAATTTTGATCATTAGTCTGGAGTGTACAATAATGTAGCTCATGTGAAGAGCGACCTCTGTGCTCATGACAACACCACGTCGGATGATGTCGGCTACAGTGTACAATACTTGTGACTGTACAACACCGGCTACAGTGTACAATACTTGTGACTGTACAACACCGGCTACAGTGTACAATACCTGTGACTGTACAACACCGGCTACAGTGTACAATACTTGTGACTGTACAACACCGACTACAGTGTACAATACTTGTGACTGTACAACACCGGCTACAGTGTACGGGTACAGAGCCGTACTCTTGTACCGTCTGTCTGACAGTGATGTTCATCAGTGATGTTGAAGGTTATGACCGGTGGAGTTGTAAGTTATCATACCGGACTGGACTGGTCTGGATGGGGGGAGGGGGGGGGTATACAACATCCTGTTCATCACATCCTGGTGCATCTGCATCCACAAACAGTACAGTAGATCACGTGACGCTCCCTAAATGACCATCCTGTGTATTATAATCTAAACACTCGGTCGTTACTGGTGAGACGGAGGGAAGCTGCTGGTGAGACGGAGGGAAGCTGCTGGTGAGACGGAGGGAAGGTACTCCTGAGACGGAGGGAAGCTACCGTCAGTAGGGACAGCCTCCCTGTGGTCCTCACTGGAAAACAAAAATGGTTGGCTGGAGGGACTTCCGTTTTCTGATGAACACCGAAAATCTGCGGCTTCGTTGTGTCTTAAGGCGGAAGTGGCTGTGTTGTGTGTGTGTGTGTGTGTGTGTGTGTGTGTGTGTGTGTGTGTGTGTGTGTGTGTGTGGGTAAAGATTTTTTTATGATTGCTATTTGTATGTTACGGGGAGAGAGTTTCACACTTGTGTTGCCTCGTCTCTTAAGTTTGTACATATGTAACATGTCTTTATTGCCTTTACTCTTATGTACACACACACACACACACACACACACACACACACACACACACACACACACACACACACACACACACACACACACATACACACACAAACACACACACACACACACACACACACACACCTTAACCTATGCCAGGTATATATTTTCAGCCCCTTGGTAAGGATGAACAGCAGGGTGGACTGTGGACTGGTTGCCGCGACCAGGATTCGATTCTATGCGAGTTTGATCCCAGGCAGCCCGTGCGTATGTGACGGTCAGTAACATTAACGGCTAACCGTGTGTATGTCAGAGTAAATGTACATCCCTTCACCATGCGTACATCCCTCCACCATGTGTACATACATCCCTTCACACAGTGGGATCAGGGGCCCCTCATGACACACATTGAGACGTAACACACAGTGGGATCAGGGGCCCTCATGATGCATACATGGTTCTTGGTTTTTCAGTTTTTCTTAATATCTTTATGTCACATGAAAGTGTTGGTCACGTATGCACTAGATCCCGGCTGATTCAGTGAAGTATGGTTGACCCGATACCCACACAACACACAGTGATGTTATACATGTATCTCAACACTGGCACGTCAGGGAATCTGTCACACGCGATAAAAGTACGAAGTGAAGCATGCTTCAGTTTCTACTTGTATAGTGATCCATGCTTCACTGGATGTTAAAGGACAATGAACCACATTACATGCGACGTGACTGAATGATGCGGGATGGTTTATCTTATTGCGTTATAAAGTGAAGCAAGTCTCCCCCTACACTGATGTATGATGAAACACGATGCACTCAATACTGTCATAGAGCAAAACGTGTTTCATCTGATACTGTTGTGTAATGGAACATGTTTCATCGGAGACAGTCGCAAGACGTAGCATGTTTCGTCAGGGAAAAAATGGTGAATACAACAGAAACTTTGTGTTTGATGTTTTGTGGGAGAGGAGAAACAGCAGCTGTGGTGGAGCGAGATGGACAGATGCGCCGTGAGGGAAGATGGATGGAGGAGGGGAGGAGCAGCAGGATGATGGAGAGGGGAAGACAGACTGATGATGGTGGGGAAAGAGTGTTGAAGCGTGGTGGTGAGGGATAGGGCGTTAGAGGGAGTTGTTAAAGGGTAGAGTGATTGGGTAGTGTTGATGGATGGAGTGATGAAGTTGGTGTTGGAGGCTGGAATGATGGAGGTGGTGATGAAGGATGGAATGATAGAGGTGGTGTTGGAGGATGGAATGATGGAGATGGTACTGAAAGATTGAATATTGAAAGTTGAAAAGAATGTCGTGTGAGAAATAGTGGAGACAGGAGTGCTGTAGATTGTGAAGGATTGGGTGTTGGAGATTGATGGTGATGGGTGTAATGGCAGAGATAATGGAGTATGCAGGGGTGGAGGTGATGGAGAAGAGTGTTGTAGGTGGAGAAAACAGGAAATCTAGAGGAGGTGAAGGGAGAAGAGTTGGTGGAATAGATACGGAAGTATTGGAGGAAGCTGGCGAGGTACTGATTGTTCGAGGAATGTGCAGAAGAAAAGTAGAAAATATCTACAAAGTTATCAAGTTACTATCAGAAAATGAAACTGATTGATGAGGCCTCTTTACTCGGTCAACTGTGTCTCCTCTGTCAATCAGGTGAGTAATGAAGGGGATCAAACAGGACACAGTAAGTAGGGGATCCTGCTAGGCTGAACAATTATAGAGACAAACACACAAATGGAAAGCCAGGAAACGATAAGACATATCAGACTATCTGGTCAAAGACTGAAGGCAGACTTACCGACCAAGTGATTGTCGGGGGTGGGTAGGATGAAGAGAAAGGGATGGAGAAGGGGTAAGGGAAGATGAAGAAAGGAGTGGGAGGAGTAGAGAAAGGCGGTGGTACTAATGAAAAGGGTAGATAATAGTCGACCTGATGGTTCATGACGAACGTATCCGCTGAAGAACAGTAATAATATGAGATTCTAGTCTTATCAGTGACAAAGATAAGACAGTAAAGAAGAGGCACCTCCCCACCCACCACTCACCCCCTCCAGCACTACACTCGGCAGAATATTATCTGAGAAGGAACACCATGGAGCGTGTACAGAACATACTGCCCTGGAACATTAGTAGGAAAGTGCAAATGAGAAAATTGCCGATTACATACTTTAGGCCTTCTGGGAGGAGGCCCAAATGTGACACGAGGAAGAGTTTACGTCATCTGCTTTAAAGCAAATGAAATTTTCAGAGGTGAACAATCTTTGCCCACCTTTTTATTCCATATTCATTTTAATTTCATATTATTTATGGTTGCTGACCCTCCATCAAGTATGAAAAAAACTGTCGTAAGTTATGTTCTCAAAATCGTTCAGTATTTAGATCTCCTCTGACTCTGCTCATTTTTGTTTTAGAGAGAGAATAGTTTTAGGTTTGAGACTTTCTTCGTACGGCTTACTTCTGAGTGATGGAATTAGCTTTGTTGCTTTTCTCCGGATTCTTTCTCGTTTTTCTTCGTCTCTAATCAAGTTTAGTGACGAGAGACGAACAGCGAATTCCAAATGAGGTCTGACCAGGGACCTGTAGAGAGTGAGAGGGGTAGATGGAGAGAGAGAGAGAGAGAGAGAGAGAGAGAGAGAGAGAGAGAGAGAGAGAGAGAGAGAGAGAGAGAGAGAGAGAGAGAGAGAGAGAGAGAGAGAGAGAGAGAGAGAGAGAGAGAGAGAGAGAGAGAGAGAGAGAGAGAGATTAGGGATAGGGCAAGAGAGAGGAAGAGGAGTAGAGGGATGGAGAAGGGTAGAGGACAGGAGAGGGAGGAGAAGAGCAGAAAGAGGGAGGGAAAGTTGAGTTAAATGGTCTGTTGATCATTGGGTACGTAAGCTGAGTCTAGGGACCTGAACTGAACCTCTGACGTCACGCAAGGACCCGAGTTCAATCCCTGACCTCACAGGAGGAACTGACTTAAACCCGTAATCTCATGGGGGTTCTGAGTCGAACCCCCTGACCTTACAGGAGGACATGAATCAAGCCCTTGACCTTACAGGAGGACCTGACTCGCTCTCCTGTCCCAATAGGAGCTAACAGGACCTCATGTCCTAATAGAATAACTTCAAGAAAGTCCCTGACCTAATAAGAGGACGCAGGTCGAACTCCTAAATTCGCAGGAACTTGCAAGACACACCTCACTTCCGTAGGTTACGACACATTGTGGCCTCCCTCCCCCCTTTTCCAGCAGCTGACGTCACTCACACATGACTATATCTGATTCCTGCAGGACGTAGGCCTTGTCTTACCTCTCATCACCCTCCTCCCATAACACACAAACACAGGCTGTTGATCAATTATACCTGGTCTTGCCCGGCCACCGAGAGTAACAACTGTAGCGATACAACAGAAAATTCGTAGCTGATGGATGGTTCTAGGAAAGAACCACGTGTAGCAAGATCTGAGATGCTTGTAAACCAGCCTTACTCTTACGAACCCGATACAATTCTTACAACCTCTTCCATTGCCAGTGAATATCTTACAGTTAATGTAATTATTGTGCACACATACACTTCGCCAGGTAAGCTAGGTTTTCCATCCTGCCCCGCGCTAAAGCAAGAGCTGGGACATCTTAACCAGCTATATTTTACACCCTGAAAGATACAAGGCCCCTCCTCTCACACCCTCTCCAGCTGCTGGGAGGGTGGCTGCCCAGCCCTGGGAGTAACGCGTGACGTTTAAGGGAGGACCCCTGTCATTACTCTGGCAGGCAGGGCCGGCCACGTCACCAGACCCGAGGGTCGAGCCAGGAAATTGGTGATCCAGGCGCCAGATAAGTTGGTTTACAGTGACGCTCAAGTGCAGGAAATTCCCCGCCACACACAGTTTTCTCCCTTTGCAAGTCTCAGGAAGGGGGATTTATTCTGGGTTTAGAGGCGAGAAAAGGTAATTTATTCCAGTTTTAGACGCCAGCAAAGAATTTATTCCTCCCTCAGCGTCCTTCAAGGATATTTCATTCTTTTTTTTTATTTTTTTCGCAGTGTACTAGGAGGGAGGGAAAGGGGAGGGACATGTTCCTCCCTGTGGCCAAGTCCCTAAAATTTGCAGTTAGAGGCTCCTGGGGGAGGGGGAGGGGGAGGGCTGATTCTACTTTCATTATCTGTAAAATTACGCACCACCAAAATCTGTCCTCGCTCTCATGTGCGTGAGAGGATTTTTAATTTTTCTGCATGAGAATTACATTTACACAAGTGCACCCCAGCAACATGATAGAATAATAGGATCAACACACACACACACACACACACACACACATATATATATATATATATATATATATATATATATATATATATATATATATATATATATATATATATATATATACATATATATATATATATATATATATGAATAATCACCTGACCACAAGTGCTATTTACTTCATATATTGAACAGTTAAGAAAATTTTTATTCCATAAAATTAACAAGACTTTGTAGCGGAAGTTTTGACTACATTTTCGTCAAACATTTTCCTGGTATAAGTTGTGTGAGTAATTAAACTGTGACAGTCGGGAGGAAAATCCTTGATGGCCCGGCACAAGAAACCTTTTATGTAAATAAACAGGACAAAAAAACTGACAGCCTTAACGTCAAGCAAAACTTTTCTTCTTTACTTATTGTGAGAATGTTTAGTCTACGTACATGCTCACACACACGCACACACACACACACACACACACACACACACACACACACACACACACACATATATATATATATATATATATATATATATATATATATATATATATATATATATATATATATATATATATATATATATATATATATATATATATATATATATATATATATATGACTAAGGGCGGAGAGGGAGTGAGTCTGCCTAACGTGAAGCCTCAGGGATCTGGCTGGCTGTACCGTGACGTCTGACTCCCCAAATGGGATTACATGGTGATTGAGCAATATTGTGGCGTGGGGATTTATTGTTTGTTCAGTGTAGCAACTGGTAGCAACTGGGATAAGGGATTGCAGAGAGAGAGAGAGAGAGAGAGAGAGAGAGAGAGTCTTTTTCTCTTCATTTCCCAACACAAGCCTAGCCCTTGAATGATGGTCCCTATTCTTGAAAGCGAATGAGGCTGTTAGGGAGCCACTCACCGGCAGTTAACGATCTCCAATGACCTTGTTATAGCCTCACTTGCCCATCGTTGCCCTCAAGTTTTGTCCTGTTCCACCCTGTACACAAACACTTCCCTTATATATATATATATTTCCAATGGTCTGTAGGGTCAGGATGGGGAGGTAAACATGGCTTCACGATACTCCTCTCGGTATTTATCTTTCTGTTGAGCTCTGTAATGACCTTGGGGGTCAGGCTGGACCTGTAATGATCTCAGAAATTAGATCGGACCTGTAATGACCTCAGAGATCACGTCAGGCCTGTAATGACATCATAGGTCAAATCAGGCCTGCAATAACCTCAGACATTAAGTCGGGTCTATAATGACCTCAGAAGTCATGTCAGGCCTGTGATAATCTCAGAGGTCAAGTCAAGCCTGCAATGACCTCAGAGGTCAGCTTATATCTTGCATCTCCCTACCTCCACATGTGTCTGCCCTGCCCTCTCTCCAACCTTTCCATAAGTATATATATTTTTTTTCCCATTACTTTCCGTCGCTTGACATACACATCTTTCTTTCCTGGTTGTTTTCTCTGCATGTCAAATATTTCTGGATCCCCTCCTTCCTCTCACTACCTTCCCTCTCATACGTTTTCATCCCCCCCTCTCTCTCTCTTGCTTCTTTTCCGAACTTTCCTCTCCCTCTCCCACCTCTTCTCCCTTTCTTACCTTTCCCTTCCTATCCCATCTTTCCCATCCCTTCTGACTCCCTCACCTATCCCTCCTCTCTTTGTGTATCATATCACCTTCCAGAAAGATTTATCTCTCCATCTCTCTCCCTCTAGTCATCAAATTTTCCAACTTCTTCCTTAAACTCTCTCCTTACTATCTCTTGTGTCTCACTCTCCCTTCACCTCTCACCAAATTACAATAGGCTGCTCTGTTCTACTCACCAATTATGATCAAAGACGAATAAGAAATAGAACGAATTTAAAAAAAAAAAAAAATTCCATCACTCACAAAAAAGCATTATGAGGAAGGACGAATATATCTATAATTAACCTCTCTTACAACAATGCAGATGTTTACATAACACTAAATAACGCCAACAAAACAAAAGTTTCCTCTCACTTGGTAAAGATTCTCATTTCCTTTGCTAATCTCCTCTCTCACCATTCTTCCCTCTGTACTCTCCCTTTACCACTCATCAACACTCTTCTTCTCACTAGTGATCTTTCCTCTTCTTACATCTCTTCACTCTCTCCTTGTCATTTTCTTTTCCTCATTCTCTCTCGTTCAATGTTTTCTCAATTTTTTCTCATCGCCTTACCTTTCTCTTTCTCTCATTTTCTCACTTCACTCTCTTCACTCTCCCTAACCTCAAACTTCTTCTCTCTTGCCTCATCACTTACCTCTCCCTCCCACTCACTCTCACCGCTCATCCTTCCCCCTCTCCCAGCCTCTTCCTTCTCATCCCATAATTCTCCCAGCCCCTCTCACTCCTCTTACACCAGCATTTCCCAACCCTCGTCCCTTATCCTTGCCTCTCCTTCCACCTCTCCCTTGCATACTCTCACCGCCATACTCTCCCCTGCTCTCTCCCACCACCCACCTCTCTCATGCAAACTCTCCCTTTGGATTCAAATGAGGCTCAAGTTAGCTTTTGCCTGAGGCCTGATGTTATCTGGGGTCTTAATGTTGCCTGGAACCTTGATGTTAGCTGGGGTCTTCAAGTTAGCCTGGGTCTTAATGTTAAATGGAGTCCTGATGTCAGCTTTTGACTGATTTGATTTTAGCTTTGGATCACATTTTATGCGCTAAAGCATCAAAGTAAATATCCCAGAATATCTTACCTGTTCAACATTACAGTAAAGTGTTCTCTAATCCATTACTTGCAGTAAAGTGTTGTAGAACAGACCTGGACAAGAGAATCGCTTATGAAATTCTTCAGCATTCGAGACAGATAATTTTCAGAAAATATACCAAACTTTCCAGCTAAGTTGTCTTCCTTGATGCTCTCCATAAATATTACAGCTCAAACTTTGTGAGTAATTAAGCAAACAAAGTTAAAGGAAAGTTTCGAAAATATGACAGTTTTGTTTGTTTGATTTTATATTGATGTTTATTTGATTCTATATTGATGTTTATATGATTCTATATTGATGTTATTTATGTTTTGCTTTTGTTGTCGGTTGTATGATCATCCTCCCTCCCTCCCTCCCTCCCGGATCAAGTCAGTAGACCCAACCCCAGGTGTCAGTAGACACTGTTACAATCATCAACTCTAACAACAACTCTCTCCAACACCATTGCTCACTAACATCACAACTCAACAACTTTTACCATCATAGCAACTCACGATCTTCATCAGTGTGACCAATACGCACCATCACCAACACTCACCATCACCAACACTCACTATCACCAACACTCACCATCACCAACACTCACTATCACCAACACTCACCATCACCAACACTCACCATCACCAACACTCACTATCACCAACACTCACCATCACCAACACTCACCATCACCAACACTCACCATCACCAACACTCACCATCACCAACACTCACTATCACCAACACTCACCATCACCAACACTCACCATCACCAACACTCACTATCACCAACACTCACCATCACCAACACTCACTATCACCAACACTCACCATCACCAACACTCACCATCACCAACACTCACCATCACCAACACTCACCATCACCAACACTCACTATCACCAACACTCACCATCACCAACACTCACCATCACCAACACTCACTATCACCAACACTCACCATCACCAACACTCACCATCACCAACACTCACCATCACCAACACTCACCATCACCAACACTCACCATCACCAACACTCACCATCACCAACACTCACTATCACCAACACTCACCATCACCAACACTCACCATCACCAACACTCACCATCACCAACACTCACCATCACCAACACTCACCATCACCAACACTCACTATCACCAACACTCACCATCACCAACACTCACCATCACCAACACTCACTATCACCAACACTCACTATCACCAACACTCACTATCACCAACACTCACTATCACCAACACTCACCATCACCAACACTCACTATCACCAACACTCACCATCACCAACACTCACCATCACCAACACTCACTATCACCAACACTCACCATCACCAACACTCACTATCAGCGAGCCATTGAGCTTCCTTCGTTGGCTGAGGTCTTCCTCAGCCCCCCCGTACCTGTCCTCCTCTCCCAACTCTTTGTTTCCCTCTCACAATTCTTCCAGTCTCTCAACTCCTCTCACAGCTCTTCCATCCCTAACTCCCTCTCCCAGTACCAGTCTCCCTGTTTTGCTCTCACGCACCTCTCTTTGTTTCTCCTCCTTCCCCAACAAGACGTCTGCCTACCCCCACCCACCACCCACCACCCACCCCCACTCCCAGTCTTTCTCTAGAGGCGCACCTCGCCTCTTCGTCATCCACAACCCCCCGTGCTCACCCAAGCTCACAGCTCACATTAAACTCTCCCGTGCTCACATCAACTCACAGCTCATATTGAAGCGAGAAACAGACGGGAATACGAGGCGTCCGGAGGAGCTGGGAAATTGTGGTTCCCAACTGACAGGGACGCATCCCTCCTGCTTCCCTTCTCTGGACCTCCCACTTCCCTCCTCAGGACCTCCCACTTCCCTCCTGAGGATCTGGAGCTTCCCTCCTCGAGACCTGATGTTGCCCTACTGGGAATGTGGCACTCCCATCCTGGGGATCTGGTCCTCTCCAAACAGTGCCCCTCGCCCTTAGGTCTTCTGAACCCTTCTCAGGTCCTTACGTTAATCTTCTGAGGTCCTTGGATTCACCCAGAGGTCCTTATATATATATATATATATATATATATATATATATATATATATATATATATATATATATATATATATATATATATTTCTATTTTGCTTTGTCGCTGTCTCCCGCGTTTGCGAGGTAGCGCAAGGAAACAGACGAAAGAAATGGCCCAACCCACCCCCATAGACATATATATACATACACGTCCACACACGCAAATATACCTACCTATACATCTCAATGTACACATATATATACACACACAGACACATACATATATACCCATGCACACAATTCACACTGTCTGCCTTTATTCATTCCCATCGCCACCTCGCCACACATGGAATACCATCCCCCTCCCCCCTCACGTGTGCGAGGTAGCGCTAGGAAAAGACAACAAAGGCCCCATTAGTTCACACTCAGTCTGTAGCTGTCATGCAATAATGCCCGAAACCACAGCTCCCTTTCCACATCCAGGGCCCACACAACTTTCCATGGTTTACCCCAGGCGCTTCACATGCCCTGATTCAATCCACTGACAGCACGTCAACCCCGGTATACCACATCGATCCAATTCACTCTATTCCTTGCCCGCCTTTCACCCTCCTGCATGTTCATGCTCCGATCACTCAAAATCTTTTTCACTCCATCTTTCCACCTCCAATTTGGTCTCCCACTTCTCCTCGTTCCCTCCACCTCCGACACATATATCCTCTTGGTCAATCTTTCCTCACTCATTCTCTACATGTGCCCAAACCATATATATATATATATATATATATATATATATATATATATATATATATATATATATATATATATATATATATATATATATATATATATATATATATATATATATATATATATATATATATATATATATATATATATATATATATATATATATATATATATATATATATATATATATATATATATATATATATATATATATATATATATATATATATATATATATATATATATATATATATATATATATATATATATATATATATATATATATATATATATATATATATATATATATATATATATATATATATATATATATATATATATATATATATATATATATATATATATATATATATATATATATATATATATATATATATATATATATATATATATATATATATATATATATATATATATATATATATATATATATATATATATATATATATATATATATATATATATATATATGAATATTTTTTTTCCTTCTCTCCTCTCAGTGCCTTCCTGCCCCTCTTTCTTCACCTTCACCTCTCCCTTCACCTCTTCTTTTTCCGTCTTCTCCTCCTCCTCCTCCTCCTCTTCCCACACATTCACCTATCGCCTCATCACTCAGCCACGAAAGTTGGACCACTTTGGGCCGGATTTATAAAATTCACCAGCGGAGCAAGGGAGGGGAAGTGAGTACTGCTAGCCTGCTTAGTACTCTCTCTCTCTCTCTCTCTCTCTCTCTCTCTCTCTCTCTCTCTCTCTCTCTCTCTCTCTCTCTCTCTCTCTCTCTCATTATCATATATCTTCTGCTGGTACGACGTTTAATCTCAAGATATAATGGTGACCACTTCAAACAAGTCTACTGCAATGGCTTTTTTCTTTTATTTACTCCACTGATGATCCTGCTCTGTGATGAGGGCCGGCCATGGGTCCTTGTTAAGGGAGGATGGGGAGGTAAGGGGCACGAGCAACACCTGCTGGAGTCCTGCCGAGACGAGATCTGGGGCTTCAAGGGTGGCGGTAGGGTCAGCCTCCAGTGTGGAGGATCAGGGGTGGCGGTAGGGTCAGCCTCCAGTGTGGAGGATCAGGGGTGGCGGTAGGGTCAGCCTCCAGTGTGGAGGATCAGGGGTGGCGGTAGGGTCAGCCTCCAGTGTGGAGGAACAGGGGTGGGGGAAGGGTCAGCCTCCAGTGTGGAGGAACAGGGGTGGCGGTAGGGTCAGCCTCCAGTGTGGAGGAACAGGGGTGGCGGTAGGGTCAGCCTCCAGTGTGGAGGAACAGGGGTGGCGGTAGGGTCAGCGTGGAACAGGACTCTCAGACCCACGTCAGGACACCAGCCTGACGCCACAGATTAAAGCTGAGAAGCTGACAGAGGAGAATTTTGGTATGTCTGCCATCCTAGCTGACGTCACACTATCATCCCAGCTGACGACACACTATCATCCCAGCTGACGACACACTATCATCCCAGCTGACGACACACTTACCTGCTTGTCCTGGTCAGCTTAGTAAAAGCCACAAGGACCATGGCAGTGATGTCAGGACATCTTGAGGGATGTGTGACGACAGTCGGCCCTTCTACCAACAGTGCCCACACTCTACCCCTACCAGGAGTATCCGAACTTCTTCTACTAGCAGTACCCACGCTCTATCTTTACCAACTATACCTACACGCTACCTGTCATCCTTTCGTCTGCGCCACCATCCATCTGTAGCGCAGAGTGCCCCCCCCCCCCCTTCATAAGATATTGATATCCATACATTTCCTACAGCCAGTTTACCTGGGCCCTACTGACCTATGCAGGACCCATGAAGGTTCTCACACACATCCCAATAACATGAACAGTACAGCCTGCCATCCCTCCTCATCACGGACCAGCAGGAGTCATTGGCTGTCTGGCCCAGGTCCGGACGGACCCTCGTCTACACACACACTCCACGTCCCTTGCACGAACGGATTATCGAGATTATTAACTCTGACGAACAGATTACCCGGATTATTGAGCGATTTGGAAACCCTGCACTGGAACTTACCTCACCGATACGAATGTCACAAAAACGGAAAAGTTTAACTTTGAATAGATATTTCAGTCTTGATAATTATATTTCAGTTGTTATTCAACTCAAACGTTAAGAAAAGTCAGACATAATATTTAGAAAATAAAATCATTCCTGATGTTTGTTGTGAATAGAGACGACAACACACACCAGGTGGTCTAACTAGACATAGCAGCAAGTGGGGAGCAGGAAGGTTTCTTGAAGACTGTTTACTTGTTGAATAAAAGAAAAAGGATTTAGTAGACAAGTAGTGATAGTTCTGTCTGTAATAATTATGTTATTAAAAAGAGTTTTAGTAAAGCAACCACAATGTTTATAACAAAGAAGCTAAGCAACCACAATGTTTATAACAGAGAAGCTAAGCAACCACAATGTTTATAACAAAGAAGCTAAGCAACCACAATGTTTATAACTGAGAAGCTAAGCAACCACAATGTTTATAACAAAGAAGCTAAGCAACCACAATGTTTATAACAGAGAAGCTAAGCAACCACAATGTTTATAACAAAGAAGCTAAGCAACCACAATGTTTATAACAGAGAAGCTAAGCAACCACAATGTTTATAACAGAGAAGCTAAGCAACCACAATGTTTATAACAAAGAAGCTAAGCAACCACAATGTTTATAACAGAGAAGCTAAGCAACCACAATGTTTATAACAGAGAAGCTAAGCAACCACAATGTTTATAACAAAGAAGCTAAGCAACCACAATGTTTATAACAAAGAAGCAAGTATGATATCTGGCAATGCTTATTGTCAGGCAATCCTGGGTGATAGCAGTGATTCCTTCCTTGTGCTGACAGCGTTCACGGAGGCAGATAAAAAGACAAAGATCAAGACAAAGTGGCAGAGATCAGGCAGAGCAATAACTGATTACTTGACGTTTACGTCACTAAAGATTATGACAGTGAAGGTCATGACATTAAAGGTCATATCACTGAAGGTCATGACATGATGGCTGGTGTTAACAGCATCACTTCCCTCACGGGACAATGCATGAGAACGTCAGTACAATCCTTCAGCACGACCGTACTACACCCAGTAACGAAGTTACGACCATTTAGTATTACAGTTTGGCGTTGATTTGCGCTTTAAGGGCTATGTCAAAGGTCAGACTATCATACAGAAGAATTTTATTGTCTTGTTCAGGGGTAGTACCAAACTGCTGATGGGCTAAATGTACCGCGTTGGTCCTCTCCCTCTTTCTTCGTCATGTTCATCCCCAGGACCACGTCATGTCCCCGTCACACAGTCAAGTCCATTCCTGGGAGCATGTGATGTCCCCGTCACACAGTGTCACATCCGTGCCTGGGATTAGGTTAGGTTCCCGTCACACGCCGTCCCTGGCCCATGTGAGGTGTTCCTGACAAATAATTCTTGTTTATCACTTCATCAAACGTCAATAATTAACACTGTGTTGCCATACCATCAACTAGATCACAGTTAAATGTCACGTTCATTACCTTCCTGATTGTCATCTATCAGGACCCGTATCATTCATATATATATATATATATATATATATATATATATATATATATATATATACATATATATATATATATATATATATATATATATATATATATATATATATATATATGTATATATATATATATTTATATATATGTCCCCTGCATCATCGTCACTGGACGAGGAGCGTCTCCCTCCCAAAGATTCCATCAGTTCCCTACACTTGGTTGGAGTGCAGCTTGTAAGCTGCAGGAGCCCCATAACAGGAGTCCTGAAGTTGCATAAGTGAACTCAAATATCCTTCACTCTACAGTCTGGTCTGGCGAGAGAGTTTTCCGTTCTCTCTCTCTCTCTCTCTCTCTCTCTCTCTCTCTCTCTCTCTCTCTCTCTCTCTCTCTCTCTCTCTCTCTCTCTCTCTCTCTCTCTCTCTCTCTCTCTCTCTCTCTCTCTCTCTCTCTCTCTCTCTCATCACGATGAGTCTACTGGGGTGTCTATCCACAACCTTCCCTCCTTGAAGCACGTGCCTTTTTCAGCCTGACCAGGAGCGTCGAGACTTTACAAATGTTTTGTTCTAGCATAATACGTTCTCTCGTCCACCTGGGTCCCCCTGCCACGGTCACCGAGTAACGTCTCTCCTAGCAAGGCCTCAGTTGGTACTGTGTTACAGGGGGTGTTAGAGAGAGAGAGAGAGAGAGAGAGAGAGAGAGAGAGAGAGAGAGAGAGAGAGAGAGAGAGAGAGAGAGAGAGAGAGAGAGAGAGAGAGAGAGAGAGAGAGAGAGACAAAACAGGAGCTTGGATGCAGCCATCAGAGAAAACGAAGAGGTGATACCGGCAGGGTAGACCACACCATTACCGGACAACGCTCGTTGTTCTGACCTGTTAGATGTGTTCCAAGGTCGCAAAACTTTGGCGTTAGGGAGACAAAGGCTGCAACACCTCGTGTTAAGAGGAGAGAGAGAGGAGTAAGGGGTGACTTGATCAAACAATTTTGTAAACTAGCTGATGAGGTTGACAGTGAACAAAGATGAAGAGGTATGATAACGGGAATCAAGTAAGATAATTATAAGAAAAAATATGAAATACTTTTACAGCAAAAGAACAGTGAATCATGTTATGAAGCTGTGAATAGTGAGTCATGTTATGAAGCTGTCAATATAGATAGCACACACAGGTCTAAAATGTTATGACAATGGAGAATGCTTAAGGAAGAGGCTTCAATAGTATGTAACTCCCTCACTGTACACTACGAATGGGTAATAACAGACACACACACACACACACACACACACACACACACACTATTCCTTATACCACATAAACTTACTGGTAAACACAGGAGAACGTTATGGCATGATACTATTGTGATAGACCCACGTATCATGGAATACAACAATCATACATTACTGAAATTAGAAAAATCACACAGAGTCTGACTGAATGAAATATATCAAGCGAACCCTGGCTTCGAACCCTCGTTTTCACATTTGATTATGTGTATATCATGTTACCATTAAAAGTATGTATGATAGTGAGGACAGCAAATGATGTGTGACACACACGCACAGCTGAACCATAGCAATAGCCGCGCTACCACCATCACCACCACCACCACCACCAGCATCACCATCACTATCACCACCATCACCATCACCATCACTATCACCACCACCACCACTATCACCACCCCTATCACCATCACCACCACTACCACCACCATCATCACCACCATTACCATCAGCGAGCGAGGTGGATCACTTAGTGTGCACACAAGAGATCTCTGCTCATGACCTCACATAATGTGAGTCAGATGGAATATCATTATTTTCTTATTCTCGTGTAGAATATCTTTTGTACGGTTCATATATTTCATATGTTCCTCAGGGGGGGAGTGTGTGTGTGTGTGTGTGTGTGTGTGTGTCTGTGTGTCTGCTTCCCCGTCTATGTCTGTTCATACTTGTAGGAAGGTTCGTCTTTACTGCATGTTCACATGCGTATCTGCGGCTGTTTCTGCAGGAGTCTAGGGGCGACGTCACCCCCCGGGTCAGGGGTAAGTCTGGAGGTAGTCGCCAGGTATTAAGCGGGTGAGGTAACAGGTTGTCTGAGCAGATGGTTAACACGGAACCACCATGACCCGTGGGGCATTTGTTGTCTGGTGTTGGAGGGAAAGTTGGGAGAGAGGCAGGGCAAGAGAGGTGAGAGACGCAGTGGTGGCAGCCATAGTAGGTCAACATGAGCTATGGTACAGTCATGGTAGGTCAACATGAGCTATGGTACAGTCATGGTAGGTCAACATGAGCTATGGTACAGTCATGGTAGGTCAACATGAGCTATGGTACAGTCATGGTAGGTCAACATGAGCTATGGTACAGTCATGGTAGGTCAACATGAGCTATGGTACAGTCATGGTAGGTCAACATGAGCTATGGTACAGTCATGGTAGGTCAACATGAGCTATGGTGCAGTCATGGTAGGTCAACATGAGCTATGGTACAGTCATGGTAGGTCAACATGAGCTATGGTACAGTCATGGTAGGTCAACATGAGCTATGGTACAGTCATGGTAGGTCAACATGAGCTATGGTACAGTCATGGTAGGTCAACATGAGCTATGGTACAGTCATGGTAGGTCAACATGAGCTATGGTACAGTCATGGTAGGTCAACATGAGCTATGGTACAGTCATGGTAGGTCAACATGAGCTATGGTACAGTCATGGTAGGTCAACATGAGCTATGGTACAGTCATGGTAGGTCAACATGAGCTATGGTACAGTCATGGTAGGTCAACATGAGCTATGGTACAGTCATGGTAGGTCAACATGAGCTATGGTACAGTCATGGTAGGTCAACATGAGCTATGGTACAGTCATGGTAGACAATGGTATTCAGGGAGACAGAAGTGTCACACGAAAGCAGGAGTGAGCACCAGAGGTGAGGGAGAGCTGACGTAGAGCAGCAGCATGTACGTACGTAGACAGCAGCATGTACGTACGTAGAGCAGCAGCATGTACGTACGTAGACAGCAGCATGTACGTACGTAGAGCAGCAGCATGTACGTACGTAGACAGCAGCATGTACGTACGTAGAGCAGCAGCATGTACGTACGTAGAGCAGCAGCATGTACGTACGTAGACAGCAGCATGTACGTACGTAGAGCAGCAGCATGTACGTACGTAGACAGCAGCATGTACGTACGTAGAGCAGCAGCATGTACGTACGTAGACAGCAGCATGTACGTACGTAGAGCAGCAGCATGTACGTACGTAGACAGCAGCATGTACGTACGTAGAGCAGCAGCATGTACGTACGTAGAGCAGCAGCATGTACGTACGTAGAGCAGCAGCATGTACGTACGTAGAGCAGCAGCAGAAATATCTGTGAGAGTTAGACAAAATATGTTGACATGGTTGCGAGCAATATGGCCGCAAGAGATCTGTGGACCAACGTCTTCCAGATGAGCCAAGATATCTTACAGGTGAGCCAAGATATCTTACAGGTGAGCCAAGATATCTTACAGGTGAGCCAAGATATCTTCCTGGTGAGCCAAGATATCTTACAGGTGAGCCAAGATATCTTACAGGTAAGCCAAGATTTCTTACAGGTGAGCCAAGATATCTTCCTGGTGAGCCAAGGTATCTTACAGGTGAGCCAAGATAACAGATGAGCCAAGATATCTTACAGGTGAGTCATGAAAGTAACACACACTTCAGGGTGGAAGGAAGGGAAAGGGAGGAGAGGGAGTAGAGGAGGTGGGGAGAAGGAGACTGCGGGGAGGATGTAAGAGTGGAGGGAAGAGGAGGGGAGAGAGAGAGATGTTTCTCCATGAAACCCAGTAAGTTGGTCAGCTTATGTGTGAGGCAAGAACTGCTGGTGTTAGCTGTGAGCCGTGAGACCTTGGGAGAGAGAGAGAGAGAGAGAGAGAGAGAGAGAGAGAGAGAGAGAGAGAGAGAGAGAGAGAGAGAGAGAGAGAGAGAGAGAGAGAGAGAGAGAGAGAGAGAGAGAGAGAGAGAGAGAGAGAGAGAGAGAGAGAGAGAGAGAGAGAGAGAGAGAGAGAGAGAGAATGATTAAGTCATTGGGGAGAGAAATTTCTCAATAAAGGAAAAAATGGAGACAGTATGGAAGAGATGATAGGGGAGATGGGAGACGACTGTAGGTGGGAGACGACTGTAGGTGGGAGACGACTATAGAGGAAAGACGACTGCAAGTGGGAGACTATGGTACTCACTCTTTATTCCCGAGGACAAACGCACTCACATTCTGCGCCTCCCACATACACAACACTATAATCATATACTCTCAGGCACATCACTCTAGCTCTTCTATCTTCTTAGCACCCACGCACCGTAACACACTGCACAACACCATGTATACTAACGCGCCAAATCCAGAATACAAATATCCATACACAGTCTACACATGATCCACAATACAGCAATCCTTCCCTGACATTATAATAACCCCTGGCCCTGACGCTACAGTAATCCCTTCCTCGATAATACAATAATGTTTCTCTTAACAATACAGTAAAACTCTCCTTTGACAATGTGATAATCCGATCTCTGACAATACAGTAATCCCCGCCCTTGACAATACACCAATCTCTCCCCCTGACGATACAGAAACTTCGCCTGACAGTAAAGTAATCCTTTGCCCTGATAATACAGTAATCCCTTCCTAGACAACACAGTAATCCTTCCCCACAAACAACAGAGTAATCCCTTTCCCTTGTAATCCCCGAGAAAGAAGCAATCAAACTTAGGGGTGGGGAGGTGGGAAGGTAAATCCCCTTGTCCCTCCATTGCTGGATGGCTAAATTAAAACTGGCTTTACTCGTGCATAAATTAATTAATCCAGAGAGAAAAACGAGTATTTTTAGGAAACTTACGTGAGGGAGAGCCTTGTGAAAGGGGGGGGGGGTGAGATCGTTCCAGTACTCTGCAACACATAAAACATTAGTTAACTAGCTATCTCACATTATTTTCTAGTCTTTGTATATATATATATATATATATATATATATATATATATATATATATATATATATATATATATATATATATATATATTATTTTTTTTTATTTTGCTTTGTCGCTGTCTCCCGCGTTTGCGAGGTAGCGCAAGGAAACAGACGAAAGAAATGGCCCAACCCACCCCCATACACAATGTATATACATACACGTCCACACACGCAAATATACATACCTATACATCTCAATGTACACATATATACACACACAGACACATCCATATATACCCATGCACACAATTCACACTGTCTGCCTTTATTCATTCCCATCACCACCTCGCCACACATGGAATACCATCCCCCCCCCCCCCCATGTGTGCGAGGTAGCACTAGGAAAAGACAACAAAGGCCCCATTCGTTCACACTCAGTCTCTAGCTGTCATGCAATAATGCCCGAAACCACAGCTCCCTTTCCACATCCAGGAACTACACAACTTTCCATGGTTTACCCCCAGACGCTTCACATGCCCTGATTCAATCCACTGACAACACGTCAACCCCGGTATACCACATCGATCCAATTCACTCTATTCCTTGCCCTCCTTTCACCCTCCTGCATGTTCAGGCCCCGATCACACAAAATCTTTTTCACTCCATCTTTCCACCTCCAATTTGGTCTCCCACTTCTCCTCGTTCCCTCCACCTCCGACACATATATCCTCTTGGTCAATCTTTCCTCACTCATTCTCTACATGTGCCCAAACCATTTCAAAACATCCTCTTCTGCTCTCTCAACCACGCTCTTTTTATTTCCACACATCTCTCTTACCCTTACGTTACTTACTCGATCAAACCACCTCACACCACACATTGTCCTCAAACATCTCATTTCCAGCACATCCACCCTCCTGCGCACAACTCTATCCATAGCCCACGCCTCGCAACCATACAACATTGTTGGAACCACTATTCCTTCAAACATACCCATTTTTGCTTTCCGAGATAATGTTCTCGACTTCCACACATTCTTCAAGGCTCCCAGGATTTTCGCCCCCTCCCCCACCCTATGATTCACTTCCGCTTCCATGGTTCCATCCGCTGCCAGATCCACTCCCAGATATCTAAAACACTTTACTTCCTCCAGTTTATCTCCATTCAAACTTACCTCCCAATTGACTTGACCCTCAACCCTACTGTACCTAATAACCTTGCTCTTATTCACATTTACTCTTAACTTTCTTCTTTCACACACTTTACCAAACTCAGTCACCAGCTTCTGCAGTTTCTCACATGAATCAGCCACCAGCGCTGTATCATCAGCGAACAACAACTGACTCACTTCCCAAGCTCTCTCATCCCCAACAGACTTCATACTTGCCCCTCTTTCCAAAACTCTTGCATTCACCTCCCTAACAACCCCATCCATAAACAAATTAAACAACCATGGAGACATCACACACCCCTGCCGCAAACCTACATATATATATATATATATATATATATATATATATATATATATATATATATATATATATATATATATATATATATATATATATATATATATATATATATATATATATATATATATATATATATATATATATATATATATATATATATATATATGTATACAGATATTTCCTCATATATATGCAGATGGATGGGTACTGCCAACATAAACATATTATAGTCTATTTTCTCTTGTCCAGATATATCAACATTTCTAAAATGGATTTTCGTTATTGACCAGGAGTTGGTGACTTGCTGTTGACGAGGAGACCGGCGTGTGTGGCGCTACCTGTGGGAGAGGGACACTGGCCACTCTTACACAAGAGGATCACCTGTGTCAACCTTATCAGGTGAGAGCTGAGAGAGCTGGTGATGATGGAGAGGTACATATAGGCTACGAGAGAGAGAGAGAGAGAGAGAGAGAGAGAGAGAGAGAGAGAGAGAGAGAGAGAGAGAGAGAGAGAGAGAGAGAGAGAGAGAGAGAGAGAGAGAGAGAGAGAGAGAGAGAGAGAGACTTTAATCACAAGCCCCCTTTCTTTCATTTCTCCCTTCCCATTCTTTCTTTCCCTTACCTCTCGACCCATTCCTCGCATCCTCTCTCCCCCCATCAACCCTCTCTTCCCTTCTTCCTCTCCTCCTCCTCCCACAACAGTACAACACAGACTCCTGCCCCGAAATAACTGGACGAAATTTGCATGGTATTACAGGGTGGGTCTGCGTGTCCTGCCTACTGAGGATAGTGAGGATAGTCCTGACTCTGAGACGAGGTTACTGGATAGTGTGAGAGTGGAAGACGGGGGGGATGGATGGTGGCCCTGATCGTCGTACTGGTGGAGGGGATGTCTTGGAGCGTGGTTGGGGAGACTGGGGAAAGGGAGAGTAGTTTGAGGAGATTGGGGTGGAAGTGGTCCTTGAGAGAGGGATGGGAAGTGTTGGGATGAAGAGGCAGGGGATGGGGTTCTGGGAGGTTCTGTAAGGGGGTTAGAGGTGGATGGATCTGAGGTTTGCTATAGACATGTGATAGATGAGAAGCCTGGGGGGGGGGGGGTGGTCTGGACTGGGACAGGAAGGAAGGAAGGAAAAGGAAGAGGGAGAGAGGGAGAGAAACTTGGTGAGGTGATACACAATTTATGAGGATGAATAACCGGCACCATACAAGGACAAATGTCAAACGTGCAGCATGATAATGCTGGGATCAAATGTCAGAAAGTGCAAGTAAGTATTTAAGTCCAGTTTTATATCATTCAGCAGTTGGTACCTGCTGGTCATCACTAGGTATGCCATGTACATGAGATGACATGCGTACATACAGCACATGAACCATACGTTCATGACATGCAACACATGAAAGTATGGTTCATAAATGACATTCAACACATGAAAGTATGGTTCATACATGACATACAACACATGAAAGTATGGTTCATACATGACATACAACACATGAAAGTATGGTTCATAAATGACGTTCAACACATGAAAGTATGGTTCACACATGACATACAACACATGAAAGTATGGTTCATACATGACATACAACACATGAAAGTATGGTTCATACATGACATACAACACATGAACCATACATGTAACTATCTTTACCTATGGTCTGAGTGGGTCAACATGGTCATGACTCAGCACTGTATAGGTTTATGTTATAACAACAAGTAAGTGAAATGGAGGGGAAAAGATGCAGGGTTGGATCGTGAATGGACCTCCACATCCTCGGCAACCGCATGGTGCTTTCTGGCATCACTCCAACATCAATCTGTGTTTGGTTACTTTTCCTATTTCTTATTTACTAAACATTTTTGACATGATGACCGGGGGGACGTATGGTCAGGGTTGCGAGAGTATGCACGTGCCCTGCTCACTCCCCTGACTGCTGCAGGCAAGACAGGTATCACGTGACCGTGGTCCACACGTCATCCCAGCACGTCCACTCTGGCTCATCCTCCTCCTCGCTTGATGTGTCAAACAGAACACTTGACAATGCTCTTCCCTTAATCACAAATGAGTTGAATGTAACCTGAGCGTCATATTAGAATAGAAGCGATGATATTCTGCACTTCGACGTACAAAATACAACTGACTTATGTTTGATCTATGGCGTGTGTGGGGGCCCACAGCCTCAGAAATGAGTCAAGGGATGAACCAAGGAAGAGAATGTCATCAGTAACTGAGGACATTCTTGGTCTCTGCCGCGTTATGTAAGCATGTGCTCATGGGTGAGCGCTAGGGTCCACAGCTGGATGGTTGAGCTGAGGTAGTGCAATGATAATCTGGCTAGCCTCCCGCACG
Organism: Panulirus ornatus; assembly: GCF_036320965.1. Lineage (NCBI taxonomy): Eukaryota > Metazoa > Arthropoda > Malacostraca > Decapoda > Palinuridae > Panulirus > Panulirus ornatus. The sequence continues at coordinate 33,930,255 of NC_092266.1, forward strand.
ATCTCGTCCCAGTCAGTGCAGCATGGTGGCAAGTCTGCTGGTAACCAGAGGACGATGTTGGTCAAATGACGTCAGTCTTCTGATTCAGGTGAAGCAGAGAGGCACCAGGGTTCCAGTTCCCTATACTCTGCGCTTATATCCGAAGTGTTCAGCATGAGTCTGGTTCCCGTACTTCACTTCGGTAAGTTACTGTCTGAATGGAAATGCAATTTAGTGGCACAGAAGCCGTCTGGCTCTCATCCAGGCTGACGAGGTAACACCATCAGGCGCGTGTCGCCTCTATCAGGCCTGGCAAGCTGTGAGTCCATCTCCGTGGAGGGATGGACGGCAGGCAACACCTCTCGACGGTCAGTCAACCTCACTACCTGACGCTCCAGCTGCTCTTACACCACCACCACCACCACCAACACCAACACCACCACCATCACCACCAACCACCACCACAGGCAGGCAGTAGCGCCGCCGCTGCACCACATGCAGGAATGTTCCCCCTCCCCCTGCCGCCCGCTCTGACGTGGCCTGGTAACCAACCCGCCTGTTTACATTCAACTCGATTAATTTTAGTGTGGCGGCGACCTCGCTCGGCAAGCTGCTTATGTTTGCCGTCCCTCTGTTCCAACACACCAGTCCTCTGGTCCAGCACACTAGTCCTCTGGTCCGGCATACCAGTCCTCTGGTCCAATATACCGGTCCACAGTTTCAAAACACTGTCCCTTTGATCCAGCATATTGGTCCACAGGTCCAGCACACCTGCCCTCTGGCCCATCAGAGTGGTCCACGGATCTAACACACCGGCACTTTACCCAGCACACCTGTCAACGGTCCAAACCTGCGGCCCTTTGGTACATTACACTGGTCCATAGGTCCAAGACACTGACCCTGTAGTCCAACACAAGAGTCACAGGGACACTTTCAGATTCATTTCCATATCTTGTAAAAAAACGTAAGGAAAAACAAGGCCACGAGTGGCCAGACTAGCGAGGATCTGACCAACGGAGGCTTGAAGGGAAGGTAAACAATCCTGCCGTTTATAATTACGTCAAGGTACAGAGGACTGGGATCCTCTTTAGCATGGGTTTGAACCCCGACACTGAGAAATGTATTGACCAAACCTCAGTGTCCGGAGCGACCGTGCAAGTGGTGACCGCCCAGTTATAATTGTAAGGGACCGCGTGAGAAAGTTTCTGAATTCCTTCTTTCACTGGCGATCACTGAACTACGTTACAGATAGTTTTCTAAAAGGCAATGAAACTGGATTTGCTTCATTCACTAATGGTTTCCAGAAGTTTACCAAGTATAGATTTGAAAAGGCTTTACAGAATTCTGAAAGTTGTTTCTTTCCTTGTAGATCAAGGCCCACAGTATTATATATATATATATATATATACATATATATATATATATATATATATATATATATATATATATATATATATATATATATATATATATATATATATATATATATATATATATATATATATATATATATGTATATATATATATATATATATATATATATATATATATATATATATATATATATATATATATATATATATATATATATATATATATATATATATATATATATATATATATATATATATATATATATATATTGTCCCATGAGAACTAAAACATATAAGATATGGAATATTTTCGTCTGCAGAAGAACCTGTCATGTTGAAGGTGTACAAACATGAGTGTGGCTAGACGTCCAGACAGACATACTGCCTGAGGACATTAATTACATACATTATACATATCCAGCCAGGAAAATACACTTTTTACCAGCAATATAATTGCCTTTTCCAAGCTGATATTTAAAAAGAGTGCGAATGAAATATATAGAAATATTTTCATCCTGGCCATGACTCCAGTGCTGTGCGTTTGTTGACTGAATTATTTCTTTATCGTTGAATTCGGAATTATGACCATACACACACTGACACTTCCTCAGCAAGCAGGAGAAATCTCTAATATATAATGTTCTTAGTTTTTGAACTCTCTCTTTCTCTCTCTCTCTCTCTCTCTCTCTCTCTCTCTCTCTCTCTCTCTCTCTCTCTCTCTCTCTCTCTCTCTCTCTCTCTCTCTCTATATATATATATATATATATAGATATATATATACATATATACATATGTATATATATATATATCATACAAAGCTCCAACAGTGTATATGAAGGTGCGAGTTCATATACACTTTATTCGTATGTATATATATATATATATATATATATATATATATATATATATATATATATATATATATATATATATATATATATATATATATATATATATATATATATATATATATATATATATACCTGACGGATTGTGGACCAAGTGTATTGAAGTGGTGAGTGTATGTACGCCTAACCTAACTTAACCTAACCTAACCAGAAGGTGTACACCTGCAGATTGCACGCTAGTCACAGGTAGACCTGGATGACCCACTTGTCTAACATCCTGATTGTGGAAGTTCTAAGATGGGATCCCCCCTTCCCCTACCGTCCCCACCCAGTAATTAACCTGTGACAGCACATTACTGGTCACGTTGATGTACGGTTGACTTACTTCATCCCACTGTAACAGTGCAAATCTTTGAGCTAGTGTTTATGTGGCTCGTGTGTTGACACATAGACCGATGACATAATGCAGGTGTCATATCACCGTCGTTTTAAAAAAACTGAATCTCATTTTTCTGAATGAAATGATCATATTACATGTTATGGTAGTAGTGTTAGAGATACTTACGTTGTTATTCTGAGAAGATCTTTATTCCTAATGACTTATTTCCTCTTGCTCTTTATCAAGGTTTTCCTTGTGTGTCATCATAAATCTTCTCCCACAACACTAGCCAAGCAGGGAGAGCCTTTCCCTTGCTGCAGATATAGCCTCTCTTTTTCTCTACCTTTTTTTTACATGTTCTCTTCTTCCTCATTAGCTTCTTTTATTTCCTTCTCCCTTGGCCTCCCTCAGCCTCACTCCCGAAACTCACTTTACGTCTCCTTCATTTTCTCTGTGTCGTCTCCATGAACCAGTTTCTGTAAATCGTGTCATCAAAGTCGTATCCTTTTATCATTTTATCTGACATCAGGTGAGGCAGAGAGTCGCCATTCTGGCTTGTCTAGGGCTCTACACAGTGACGCTGAAATGTTTCAGAATAAGACTCGAGTTTCTTAATATTCAGGCGTTGTCATGACGTGTCATCACACGTCAAACTGTCACAGTGACTTCAGCCTTTGTGACAGGCGTTTACTCTGCTTTCTAAATGATGTATCTTTCAGCACAGTTATTGAAGGATTTCTCCATTTATCTGTCTGTCTGTCTGTCTGTCTCTGTTTGTCTGTTTGTCTGTCTGTCTGTCTGTCTGTCTCTGTTTGTCTGTTTGTCTGTCTGTCTGTCTGTCTGTCTGTCTATCTGTTTCTATGTGTGTGTGTGTGTGCGTGTGTGTGTGTGTGTGTGTGTGTGTGTGTGTGTGTGTGTGTGTGTGTGTGTGTGTGTCTGTCTGTCTGTCTTTTTCTCTCCCTATGCCTTTCGCTTCATATTTCAGTTTTTCTCAACTATTTTCTTGTCTGTCTGTCCTTATCTGTCTTCCTTTCTTTGTTTCTCTGTCCTTATCTCTCTTCCTGTTTTCAGTGTCTGTCTGTCCTTATCTGTCTACTACCGTCTATCACGGTCCTCTGTCCGTGACTTACCCAGATGTACAAAGATCACTTTACCACCTTCACCACTACCAGTCTCCACCATCCACTCCCCCTTAAGGCACAGGGAACCCACAGAACACCCACCCTCACTCACCCAGACCCTGCACCCGACACTGAGGTCACTCGTCTGGCTGGCAAGATACCTCAGCTGGGCACAAAAGAGGATTCTGAGGCACTCTAGTGAGTGTGTGGCGGAGTAGTAAGTGCCTCCCAGCTGGGAGTGTCCACCTCCTCCCCACGACCCTGGAAGTCTCTCTCTCTCCCCATGTTATCCTCACCCCCGCCTCCTTCACTGTTTATACTTGACCTTTATCGTGTAGAGTTTCCGAGATGTAAATAACACATTTTATTTCAGTCAATTTTGGTCTATTGACTGACTTGGGTCAGTGGGGCACGAGTCTATATTCACGTTTTGCGTGTTGGTTATTTGCTGGTCCTTAGATGATGTAGACTTTTGATGTTGACGGAAATTTATCAGTTTATTACCTGCAACAAACATTCCTTTGTTTCTATTTATTCATAAACGACCCGTCAACCTACCTAGCCCTGGAATGGAACCAGTGGCTTAGAGGTTGTCAGTGCATCGCATTGCCAGTGTGCTCTGCCGTCCCCAAACTTGATGCATATAACAATGGTTCATCATCCACGGCTCCTCCTACACCTGCACCTCAGCTACGTGACTTCCAACGACGGTGTAAACTGATGAGAATTGATCTGTCAACCCAACAGTTGAGGAAGACGGTTGATGCATGTTGCTCCATCCATAGTGTCTTTCCCAGATGTTGCCTTAAGACTACCTTATATCTAAAGATACACCCTTCGGTCTACATCATATCTACCAGCTAGACCCTTCAGTCTACCTCATATCTACCATAGACCTTTCTGTCTACATCATATCTATCAGACGGTTACTTGGTCACAATCTGACTTTTACTGTCGCTAACAAGAGCTTTTCAGTAAGTATATGTTTTCTTCCAAACCAGCTAGTAATGACCTCCTGTATTGTCCTTAGAAAAGCTAGTAATGACCTCCTGTATTGTCCTTAGAAAAGCTAGTAATGACCTCCCGTATTCTCCGTAGACCAGCTAGTAATGATCTCTCGTGATACCTAAGCACCTCTATCAACATACCTAAGCGCTGTTTAGATCTACCCTAGGCTGGTTATGGGGATTTAAAGGCCCTCCTCATCTACCCCAGGGACTCCCTCCATACACCCCTCCCACCTGTACCACTGTTCCCTTCCCCATGATTCCCCCATAGTTTACCAGACGCTCATTAGTGGTGATGTACTGTGACGGGGTGGGGGCACCTGAAGGGGGCCGACCTGAGGGTCTCTGATGGGGAGGGATCGACCCCAGGATGTGTGACCCCAGGGTCAGTGACAAGGGCCGACCCCAGGGTCGGTGATAGGTGCTGACTCCAGGGTCTACGACAGGGGACGACCTCACAGTGTGTGACAGGCCGACCTTAGGGCTCATGTTTAAGTCTTATTGATCCGCAAAGGCTTCCTGTCCCCTGATTATAAGGTTTCATGTGCACCAAACACCCCCCCCTCTCTCTCTCTCTCTCTCTCTCTCTCTCTCTCTCTCTCTCTCTCTCTCTCTCTCTCTCTCTCTCTCTCTCTCTCTCTCTCTCTCTCTCTCTCTCTCTCTCTCTCTCTCTCTCTCTGTTGATATGTTGTGACGTGTGGAGAACGTGGTTATGACATGGTTAAGATACGTATGCTTCGTAGTAGCCACACAGGTGGCTGGTTAGGCAAGCTGCTACGTCATATGATTAGTGTGTGGCCACAAGCAACTCAAGGGTGGGACGGTTTGATACCTGCTTCCTCCCCTACACCTCCAGGTGTTGGAACTCTATTCCTTCTAATGTCTTCCCCAATAACTATGACCTGCCGCACATTTCTAAACACAGGTTTTTCAGTTTCTTAACAATTCGTTAATACTTTCCCTTGTCTTTTCTTTTCCCGTTTCATAATTCTCTCTATATTTCAATGGAAGCCCGGCCTTGATGTGGACTTTTGTCCATGGCTGGAACCTTCAACATGAAAACCGTGGCCAGCGTGAGGCCGCGCTGGAGATCTTCCATCAGTGTAGCAATCTTCACCCAGCACTACCATAATCTCTTGATGACATCATTACGCGTTAATTGACTATTGATGACCCTGGCCTGGTAATGACCGTTCCATTCCCAACATATGATATGTTTCCAGCGTAATTACTCGCTCATGTAATCTAGCCAGTGTTGATGATTCGTCAGTATTAATGGTAATGGCCAGATTTGTTTATATAATCGCGTCCTCCAGGGGTAGCCAGCCCGCTCTATATTATTATATAATTCTGCTATATCAAAGTCTCATATATTGGACGTTTTCCATATAAATGAAACACCAGATAAAATGAACCTCTTTATAACGATCAAACTAGAGAGAGTCTGTGTGGCACTTTCATACGTGTAGATGTATGTTACATACAGCTCATGTGCACAGTTACAGAGAGCTCATGTAGTGTTATATAAAAATCATGTAGAGTACTATATTATGTAATACGTATATCAGTCTATATCTTCCTGTCATATAGTTTAAGATGTTGCCTAAGACGTTTACACGACGCCTCGGTATAATGCAACGTCTGAAGTACTTAGCATGCACAAAATACATCTGTTACAACCAAGTTATATGATGGTTGTAACTTGGCTGGGTTTGAGGTTCCTAGTACAGCTAAGTGTGGGGAGTGTTGTCGAGATTGTTGTACCCAGGAAGGTGTTGTGAAGGTTGTTATCACCAGGAGGGTGTTGTGAGGGTTGTTATCCTCAGGAAGGTGTTGTGAAGGTTGTTATCCCAGGAAGGCGTTGTGAAGGTTGTCGTCCCCAGGAAGGTGTTGTGAGGGTTGGCAATCTCAAGTGTTGGGTGATATTAGAGGCTCAAGTGCTCCACGATATTAACGTTAAAGAGGATGTGCTCAAGGGAGTCTCTCTCTCTCTCTCTCTCTCTCTCTCTCTCTCTCTCTCTCTCTCTCTCTCTCTCTCTCTCTCTCTCTCTCTCTCTCTCTCTCTCTCTCTCTCTCTCTCCAGATATCCTTATTTTGGTCTGGTTCTTCTTATTACAACTCATCACCGATATCATGCCTCTGCCATAACCCGGACAATATGTATGTAGACTACATATAAACCTACAACACATTATGTCCCAAAAGACGAAGACTTTATTCAAGGCTGCCACACGTTGTGATCTGGAAATAATGACGAATTTCTTTCTGGTTGTATCAAAGGTCGTGATGGAATTAGTCTTATGGGTTGTAGGTAGGGTTGTAAGTTATGTTCATAGTGGTGTAATTAGTGTTGTAGTTGGCGTTGTAGGTAGTGTTGTATTTTGTATCGTAGATGGTGTTGTAAGTGGTTTCTTAAGTGGTGTTATAAGCGTTGTGGATGGTGCTGAATTTCGTGTTGTAAGTAGCGTTGTATGTGCTGTTGTAGGTAATGTTGTGGATTATGTTGTAGGCGGTGTTTAAGTGATATAGATATGGTTGTAACCAGTGTTGTAGGTGAGAAGTGTTGTTAGGGGGTGTTGTAAGTTATGTTGTGGGTGGTCTACTAGCTGGCTAGGTAAATGGTGTTTAAGATAACAGATGTTGTCTGGGTTGTGGATGATAGTAAGCAGACTACAACCACTGGACCCTATAATGGAAGGGTGGGGTGGGTGGGGGGGGAGGCATAATGTATAACCCTTTGGGAGTAGTTTACTTATAAATAAGACACGTATGACATCATGACAGACCTATGCATCACTCATGAATCTTCACATAAAACTACTCATTGTTATACACATTCTTTTCATGAGAATCAACATGGTTCATAACCACAATCATCACAACGCACACAACTTTCATAATTTATCTCTGGAATAATTATCAAAATTTTGTTTTCGATACTTATGTTACTAATGTCTGTCCACCACATAATGTGTCCAGCACATCATAACCATACTCAACCACCACATAATGTGTCCAGCACATCATAACCATACTCAACCACCACATAATGTGTCCAGCACATCATAACCACACTCAACCACCACATAATGTGTCCAGCACTTCATAACCATACTCAACCACCATATAATGTGTCCAGCACATCATAACCATACTCAACCACCACATAATGTGTCCAGCACATCATAACCATGCTCAACCACCACATAATGTGTCCAGCATTTCATAACCATACTCAACCACCATATAATGTGTCCAGCACATCATAACCATACTCAACCACCACATGATGTGTCCAGCACATCATAACAATACTCAACCACCACATGATGTGTCCAGCACATCATAACCATACTCAACCACCACATAATGTGTCCAGCACATCATAACCATGCTCAACCACCACATAATGTGTCCAGCACTTCATAACCATACTCAACCACCATATAATGTGTCCAGCACATCATAAACATACTCAACCACCACATGATGTGTCCAGCACATCATAACAATACTCAACCACCACATGATGTGTCCAGCACATCATAACCATACTCAACCACCACATAATGTGTCCAGCACTTCATAACAATACTCAACCAACGCTTGACTCCAATACCCAAGGACAATCACTGACGTCACCAGGAAAACCCTTCCTTCACTAACAAACTTATCCTCTCATACCAACATGAAAATCCTACTACACCACAAGGAAAATATTTCAACACCACTGTGAAAATCCCCATATCATGAGGAAAAATCCTCCACACCGCTAAGAAAATCTCCTCACATTACCAGTAAAATCTCCCCACACCACCAGGGAAAATCTTCCTTCACCAGCAGGAAAATCCCCAGGCCAAAATTCTATTACTGCCAGAGAGACGTGGAAACCCTCGCCACAACTGTGATTTTCCTGTAGGAAAAAAATGTTGGGAATTTCTGTGTGTGCGCGACGCTGCCTGGGCATTTTCTGGCCAACAGGAAAAGTGTGGGATGTGTTGCTGTCTTCCTTTACTACATCAGATTCAGCAGCGTTTAAAGTTTTTTGTTTATATTCTTAATTGAATTCTGCGAAAATCACGAGAGTGATATGCCATTTTCATTAAGATTCTGAATGATTTTCTTTCTGCTGTTATTAATGTTTTCAACAATTAAATGGTTCATCTGTGTTTGTTTAGCTTGTAAGTAATGTTCATACAGTTGTCGTAGTTCAGAGTTGTTCAGTCTACAACCACGTAACGGCTCAGCTTACCATTTTGCATTGATTTCCCGGACATTTCTCACTAGAGGCCTCAACCTTATGACCTGACACGAACTTAAGTTTGACTCCTGACCTGACACGAACCATGACTGCTTCAAGATCACTAATGATCACATGAATGAGAGTTGGTCCTTGACCCAACACGCCTTTCTGTGTTTACTTGTAAAATCATCAGTGCTTACGACAAGATGTGTGTGTGTGTGTGTGTGTGTGTGTGTGTGTGTGTGTGTGTGTGTGTGTGTGTGTGTGTGTGTGTGTGTGTGTGTTTCCTCCAGATAATATTCTCTGCTTTATCTCCTGATTCTGCTGTTCTAAACAAGTGGTCAGTTATTCTCTCATATATCCAGTAAGTGCTCAGTTATCAGTATGATAAATGTTCACTTATCTCACTTTTATTTTCCATTAACAAATACGCAATATGTCATCATCTGAATTCCGGGAAGGAACTATGGACAAAGATGAAAAATCTGGAATTATTCATGCAAATGCGCCCTTCTGGCTGTGCTTCCTGAACTGTACATAGCCTTTACCTCTGAATTCCCTCACAAATACGCCAGCAATGTCCTTTGTAATCGATCTCATTACCAAATAAGTCCCAGATATTTCCAACATGTAGACCTAATCCATCCATCTCAGATATCATCTGAAACCCGCATAACATATATCTAAGATTTCATATAATTTTCCCAGTAGATTGATACTATGTAAGTACCATATAAATGCGCATTTATTCTTATTGCCACCATTAACTGTACTCCATTTTCTACTGATTACCTTGACCAAATATGTCCCCAAATTTCTTTCTGATTACCCTACCAAATACGCCCCCAAATTTCTAGTGTAAGGTTGGAGCGTGCTTTGGTCGTGGAAGAAAACAAGCAGAGGTTTAACTGTCTACTTACACTCTAAATGTGTGTGTGTGTGTGTGTGTGTGTGTGTGTGTGCGTAACTTATTTCAACTCAATAATGATAAGTTACAGAAGGATAAATTGTATATGGCATCAAGGATCATCGGTGCAGAGAAAGCTAGGGCAGCAGCAGGTCTGCTCAGCACATACTGCCACAAATATCTGGCAGAAAGCAAGTTAACTCATCTCTTTCTTGGAGGAGCGTCCATATCATCCTTCACGTATTGCTGCTTCACTAGAAACTGGTATATTAAAAAGATTCTGAGCCAATATGAGGCTATACGTGAGGCCATACATGAGGCTAAATATGAGGCCACACATAAGGTCATACATGAGGCCATACATTCCTCCCTTGGCCACACCATACAGTGGACACTACCTGCTTTTCGTTACTTTTTTCTTCCTTGTGTATTTGTAATGACGTTCATGTCGCTCTTTATGTTGTATGTGTGACGATGTTCATGTTGTTTGTTTGTCTGTTTGGTTGCTATTCTTTCTTGTATTATGTTTTTATTATTGTTACTGTTGGTGTTGTTATTGACGTCTTCTGATTATTGTTGTTCTTACTGCTTTCTTTGTTGTTCCTGCAAAGTTTGTGGCGTCATCATAATAAACTGCATAAACAGAATCAAAGTTCATTCGTAAATACTAAGTATGTGCAGTAGTTGCCATCACTCGCCAGACGTGGTCCCGAGGTGGTTTGTGAGTTCATGGTAGTGTAGCGAGGTCCCTACCGAATAATTCACATCATAAACATCGTCATAAGCATATGCAGATTTGTTTATTTTTGGACAAATCCATAATTTACTATTGTCAAGCAAACGCATCGGAATTTCCGCCATATATGACGAGTAGAATTGTTTTTCCCCGGTAGTAGATGAATGCGTCGTGTCGTATTGTCCATGTCATTACTTGCGCTTCAGCCAAATGAGGGACTCAGCCAGATGTGTAGCTTATCTCATGACCATACCAGGATTATGTATTGAGAGTCACTGGAGTGTGTTGCATGTCATGATGGAGCCATCTCGCAACACTATCGCAACACGACGTAGAGTGTGTTGCTAGAGGTTGGTCTGCGGCAAGAGTGTGTGATGTCACCGTGGTTGTTTAATTTGCTTATGGATAGGGTAGTGAGGGATGTGAATGCAAGATTCTTAGAAGGAGGGGTGAGTCTGTAGGGGAGAAGAGGGTTAGAGAAGTACGTTAATTGTTGTTTGCTGATGATACAGTGCTGGTGGCTGATTCGAGTATGAAACTGCAGTTGGTGACTGAGTTTGCAAGGGTGTGTGAAAGCAGAAAGTTGAGAGCAACTATGAGTGAAAGCAAGTTTATTAAGTTTAGCACAGTTGAGGGACAGGTTAGTTAGGATGTGAGTTTAAATGGACAAAAATTGGAGGAAGTGAAGCGTTTTAGATACCTGGGAGTGGACTTGGCAGCGAATAGAACCATGGAAGCGAAAGTGATTCTTAAGCCGGTTGAGGGGGGGAAGGTTCTGGGAAGACTGAAGAATGTGTGGGAAGTGAGATCGTTATGTGGGAGTGCAAGAATTGGTATGGTTGAAGTTATAGTACTCCCAACATTATCATATGGAGGCTGGGTAAGACTGCGGAGAAGGGTAGGTGTATTGGAAGTGAAATGTATGAGGACAATATGTGGTGATAAGTAGTTTGACCGAGTACGTAACGAAAGCGTAAGAGAGAAAATGTGGTAATTAAAAGAGTATAGTTGAGAAAGCAGAGGAGTGTGTGTTGAAGTGGTGTGGACACGTGGAGAGAATGAGTGAGGAAAGGCTGACAAAGAGGATAAATGTTTCAGAAGTGGAGGGAATAAGGAGAAGGGGAAGACCAAGTTGGAGATGGAAAGATAGAGTGAAAAAGACTGAGTGATCGGGGCCTGAACATGCAGGAGGGAGAAAGGGTTGCACGGGAAAGAGTGAATTGGAACTATGTGGTATACCGGGGTCGACGTGCTATCAGTAGACTGAACCAGGACATGTGAAGCGTCCTGGGTAAACCATGGAAAGGTCTGTGGGGCCTGGTTATAGATAGGGTGCTGTGGTTTCGGTGCATTACACATGACAGCTAGAGACTGAATGTGAACGGATGCGATCTTTCTTCGTCTTTTCCTGACGGTGCCGTGCTAATGCAGGAAACGGCGATCAGGTGTGTGTGTGTGTGTGTGTGTGTGTGTGTGTGTGTGTGTGTGTGTGTGTGTATAGTTTTGGAGTGCTTATGTGTGTGTGAGTGTATTTGATCTATACATCTTCTTGAGTGTATATCCTTAACAAGACGAACGCGGTATATATAGTGTAAGGTTCAGTACACACTACAGCCTCAAGGTGACCCAGCCTCCTTGCTGGAGTGTCTTTTGAATCTTCTGGCGTTGTGATGGTGTTGGTCATCCTTACCATAACATTTGTCCTTATCAACGAGCGTGCAAACGTTCAATGACCAGTGATTGGTGTCCCCTCTCGCATGGACGGGATTGACCAATCATGGGCATCAATGGCCTCATTGTTTGCTGAAGTCATCGATGTAAACAAAAATGACGGTGCGATGCATTGTGGGTCTAAATGAATGGGAGCTCAGCTGCTTAGCTGTGACTGTGTAGTCATCTTCTACCGTCCCTGACCTGCTAACAATCCAGAGACTTTAAAAAACTTCTTATCTTACGTTTCTTGAATAAAACCAAACGAATAAAACGTTTTAGCTCTTCAATTAAGCAGTGATGCCTGGAATGCATGCAGACTCCTTTCTCTGGACAACTGTCGCTGATTGCAACTCCCGTCCCGTCCTTCAGTTCTCTCCCACCCTGACCAGACCTCTCACACCCCGACAGCTCTCTCTCCCATCTAGATTAGGCCTCTCCCACAGCAGTCAGCTCTCTCCCACATGACCAAACCTCTTCCAACCCTACTAGCTCTCTCCCACCCTAGCCAAAACTCTCCCACTTCCATCAGCCCTTTTCCTCCTTGACCAACCCTCTCCCACCATCACCAGCCCTCCAACCCACAACCAGCCCTCTCCTACCAGCCTTCTCCCATCCCTACCAGCTCCCTCCCTCGCCAAAACGTTCCTGTTTCCCGCCTCCCTCACCCAGTCTCACAATGCCTCAGGGAAGACAAGCTTACATGACTAAACTCGTTTTTTATTTCTCCCAACTTCTGCCTGTCAGGATCTGCCTTTTAAATCGTTAATCCTTTCGTGCAAGCGGCCCGGCTGCTGCACAGAGCAGGGGAAGACGCCTCGTCCACGAGCCTTAAGTTCGCATCTAATCAGAACATTCATGTCTATCACCCATCTATTCATACCTAGTCTATTGCCTGCCAATGATTTACAACTTATCTCTTCTTACTCATCAAGTCACAATTCTCTCCATCGATGGAAATGACTTTTCTATGATGAAGGTTTAAATTGACAAGCAGACATCCTCATCAGCTGAAGTTATGATACTTCATTCTGTAAGAGTATTTAAACTTATTCATAATGATGGTATTTGAATATCGAATCTTCTTAGCCTAATTTCGTCAATTTCCTGACAATGTCGACCGGTTACTTGACAATGTCGACCAGTTACCTGAGATTGCCGACCAATCACCCTACACTATCGATCAGTTTTTGATAATACATTACTATGTCCGTAGCTTTCACACTCTGGAGCAGACCCAGCTAGAAAGTAAAGAGTTGTTTGCTCACTACTTGCTTCATGTCTTGGTTAGAATGTCTTCACTTACAGCTAGAGATAAGGAATGTTTCAGGTAATGAGCTGTTTATCATCTCTACCTGAGGAATGATAAGGAGCGCATGATGCTTCTCCTCCCGTCCTCCTCAGAACGGTAAGAAGTGTTTGATGCTTGTATTTCCCTCTATGGGAACATAAAGTATCGCACTGACCTCGTCGTTGTCTGCCCAGGGAGTGAGGTAATCTGGAGAGGGCCAAGTCAGGGCAGCTGGTGCCTCCCTTCCTCCAAGAGGCGAATCAAGCAGGATACATGTACTACGCCAGTGTCAGCCTCAGAATGAGAAAGATGTTTTGTTGTGACCCGATGGACAGGTCGCCTCAGATCAGGGGGGCGCTGAGGGACCTGATGGACGGGTCGCCTGAGGTCAGGGAACAGTGAGGGACTTGATAGGTGGATGGGGGAGGGGCCTTGAGTGGTTTATGTTAATCTCTCTCTCTCTCTCTCTCTCTCTCTCTCTCTCTCTCTCTCTCTCTCTCTCTCTCTCTCTCTCTCTCTCTCAGCCAACCTTTCTGCTTTTCTCTGATGAAACAAAATCCTTCCTTTGTTCACACGGCATCACATGGGCGCATAATCGCATTTTATCTTCTTCATCTCCTAATTGAAGTTCCTTCTCTCCAAATTTGTTTCCACTATTCTCCACATGCGCAAACGTACGCTCGTGTTTATAATGTTGGAGAGAGAGAGAGAGAGAGAGAGAGAGAGAGAGAGAGAGAGAGAGAGAGAGAGAGAGAGAGAGAGAGAGAGAGAGAGAGAGAGAGAGAGAGAGTGGTAGGGGTAAGTCGTATGTTGCTAGGAGGGTTCCTGGAGGCCCTCACACTCCCACATTGCTGGGAAGATATGTCTAAGTTCAGGGTCAGGTACAGATCACGGCAAGTGACCGTCAGGTCAGTGTAAAGAGCACGTCAGGGCAAGGGTCAGTGTGAGAGCGATTTAGATCAGGTATGTCACTAAGGCTCTCGAGAAGTCCTTGTAAAAGAATAATGGAGAGAAATGAATGAGAATCGTTGCTTGAAGTGAGGGATCCTCATGATATGTTAGTCCTCAGTGGAGGAAAAAATGAAAAGATTATGATAAGTTGTGTAGCTCTCTCAGCCAGGAAAATGCTACACTCTCTCTCTCTCTCTCTCTCTCTCTCTCTCTCTCTCTCTCTCTCTCTCTCTCTCTCTCTCTATATATATATATATATATATATATATATATATATATATATTTTTTTTTTTTTCTTCTTTTTTTTTGCTTTGTCGCTGTCTCCCGCGTTTGCGAGGTAGCGCAAGGAAACAGACGAAAGAAATGGCCCAACCCACCCCCATACACATGTATATACATACGTCCTCACACGCAAATATACATACCTACACAGCTTTCCATGGTTTACCCCAGACGCTTCACATGCCCTGATTCAATCCACTGACAGCACGTCAACCCGGGTATACCACATCGCTCCAATTCACTCTATTCCTTGCCCTCCTTTCACCCTCCTGCATGTTCAGGCCCCGATCACACAAAATCTTTTTCACTCCATCTTTCCACCTCCAATTTGGTCTCCCACTTCTCCTCGTTCCCTCCACCTCCGACACATATATCCTCTTGGTCAATCTTTCCTCACTCATTCTCTCCATGTGCCCAAACCATTTCAATACACCCTCTTCTGCTCTCTCAACCACACTCTTTTTATTACCACACATTTCTCTTACCCTTTCATTACTTACTCGATCAAACCACCTCGCACCACATATTGTCCTCAAAGCATCTCATTTCCAAAACATCCACCCTCCTCCGCACTACTCTATCTATAGCCCACGCCTCGCAACCATGTAACATTGTTGGAACCACTATTCCTTCAAACATACCCATTTTTGATTTCCAAGATAATGTTCTCGCCTTTCACATATTCTTCAACGCTCCTTTTTCAATTAATGTATGATTGCCCTGTGACTCACTTCTATGAAAGTGTCCTGCTTTAACCTAGGACCTCTCTCCAGGAGTTCATGCAGCTCCAAGGCCGCGCTACTTCCATTAGCAGGGAAATGTTGGCCTCCTTTGAAGTGAGAAGTTCTCTGACGAGACTGTACTCCCAGTGACATAGTTTGCTCGTGGTGTATCATCGAGCAACCTGAGTCCCGAGAGAGAGAGCCAGGAGCAGGATATCCCAAGAGAATGACACCCTTGTCTCAAGGCTACAGATCCTGCTTGTGCCCCGGGCAACTAAATCCTATACCCCCAGTATCTAGAAGATCAGATTCTATATCCTCTGCGTTTAGAGGATCAGATCCTATTCAGATGCCTCGTTAAGAGGATTTCGGCTGATGTGAAGCTTGAATAGATAAACAGGTAATTGGGACTGAGTGCCGGGCCGGATCACTCCGCTAACAATGGAACTAATGTCCGCAATCAGTCACTGGCCTCGGGAGATAAATGGTACTGGATCTCACAAATAGATGGCTACATTCCATATGAGAAACGGATAATGTTTTGATTTACTTCTATAATTTTGATCATATCAGTTTCTGCTTAGGATCAAACTTTATCTGTCGTGTTACATTATCTCGTCTGCCAGCCTCCCTCCTGACTCCTTCCATGATTACACAGCATAATGACCGAAACCTCCGCTCCTCTCTCACCTCACTGGATGATGCTTTTTTTTTGCTATTACTTACTATTACTTTTTTTTGCTATTACTTAGACAAAAATAACAACAACAATTATAGCAAAATTATGATAATGATGTTAGTAATACTAATACTAATAATAATAATGATAATGATGATAATAATGATAATAGTAATAATAGTAATAATAATAACAATAATGATAATGATGATAATAATCAAATAATAATGATAATAATAATGATAATAGTAATAATAATAATAATGATAATAATAATAATAATAATAGTAATAATAATGATAATAATAATAATAATAATAATAATAATAATAATAATGATAATAATAATGATAATAATAATAATAATGATAATAATAATAATAATAATAATAATAATAATAATAATAATAATAATAATAATAATAATGATGATAATAATAATGATAATAATGATAATGATAATAATAAGTATAATAATAATGATAATGATAATCATAATAAAAATGATAACAATGATAGGTATGAATGTAATCAGAACTGTGATGGTATAATTATCATCATCATCATCATCAGTGAAGGAGTAGTGTGTGGGACCTACAGCCAGCCAATCATTACCATATGAGATCAATTATTTATAACTAATGACTTTAAAGTCATCAAGACTAATCATGTGAAACAGAATTTTGGAAGCGACTAACTTTAATCTGGAGTGTGAGTGGCCGACCCTTGGTCATGATGGAACTGCCATGCAGGATATACCGGTAACTTGTAATTACCACGTGTAATTACCTCTGCTAATTACCTACAGTGTCCTTACCAAGAGTAATTAACCGAAATACAAATTTTAGACCGAGCATCTCTATTAAGTTTGATGAGTATCATTTATGATGCAATTTGAAGCGTAATAATGTTTAAATAACTTGTTAATTGATGGTGTTGACGACAGGTCACAGGGCTTGTGGCCTGAACAGCTTTACCTCAACACTAGAAAATAATGTGACGACGTGTTTGATGCTCCCATTGTTACCTTCACTTGTGGTACGGTATCGAGAACCCACAAGAAAGCACTAACGACGGTATGCAATTAATGTATGTATGTATGTATGTATGTACAGACTTATATGTACAGGAATTCTTTGATTACCTTTAACTGCTTGGTTTGAGAAAGATGGTTAAATGATTTGTTAGTGATCAACCTCGTTGACTGGTGTATTGTGATCAGGCGAGTGTGAGAGAACTATTCCTTACTGTTAGAGAGAGAGAGAGAGAGAGAGAGAGAGAGAGAGAGAGAGAGAGAGAGAGAGAGAGAGAGAGAGAGAGAGAGAGAGAGAGAGAGAGAGAGAGAGAGAGAGAGAGAGAGAGAGAGAGAGAGAGAGAGCACAGTGGGGAAGTCGACATAATGAGTTTTTATACAAACAAAGACAATTTTCTATTTAATGTAATTGAACCACTTGTGTTGTGAGGTCACCTGAGGCCAGAGGTTAACCATGGCCAGACGTGTCCTGAAGTCAGAGGTCATATGATGTCAATGGCTGCTCAAAAAACCTGCCCCAAGCTTGACCGTTCTTTGTTAGCTCCACGTCAGGAGCGAGTTACCACAAGACTCAGTCGTGAGGCCAATACTTCTCATCATCTGTGTCATCGCCCTGGAAATATGTCTCATCAACACAATTTTGACATTTGCCGATGTTGAGGAACTAGGATATAAATTAGGATATAAACTAGGATATAAACTAGGATATAAATCCTAGTAAAAGGAAAATTATGTCGGGAGTCAAAATGATTCACACAAATTTAGGAAGCAGTCAGAGACATGGTAATTGGATGTTAGTGTAGACATCTGCAAAGTAATGCATTTTGATGAGAAAACATTAATCAGGAAAACAAGTTGCTCTGTAAACCATCATTCATGTTTTGTTTATATCACATGCATCGAGGCAGTGCTGGTCACCACTCCGTCAGACCTCTTCTAAGCCTCTTCCAGGCCCGCCGTAACCCTCTCTCAGGCTACCCCCAAACTAGTCTCAGTCTTACGGCCCCCACCACCCAGACCCAATCGAAACCCGACCAGCCCGACCCTCGCTACAGTTGGTCGCTAGGTGACAATACTTCATCCCTGCTTCTTTGTCGTCTAGGGCTCTTCATGTCTATTTTGACCACAATCTAACCATGCACCTACCAGCTCCTTGCCACCAACACCCGGCGCTGCCATCCCCAGCTCCCTGCCACCTCTTTCCAGCTCTGCCATCTCCAGCCCACTGCCACCACTCTCCAGCAGTTACATCTCCAGTTCAATTCCACCAACATCCAACCCTGCCATCTCCAGCTCTCTGCCACCACTCTCCAACCTCACCATCTCCAGCTCTCTGCCATCACTCTCCAACCTTACCATCCCCAGCTCTCTGCCACCACGTCCCTAGCCCGTCCCCACACAGTTCACCCCAGACATCCCCAAGTTCCACGCCTCATACTGCCTGGTTCCCCTCCTTTAAAGTTAACCTCACATAATGCCTCATCGCTACTCCTCCCCAGCTTACTCCTGGCCCCTTCCAGCTTACCCCTTACTTTCAGCTTACTCTTGGTCTCTTGTAGCTTATCTTTGGCCTCTCCGAGCTTATTCCTGGCCCCTTCCAGCTTACTCTTAGCCTCAACTTGACTCTGACCCCTCTCAGCTTACTCCTGTTGTATCTCAGCTTACTCCTGGCATTTTTGAACTTATTCCTGGCTTTCTTAACTCTGACTCTTCCCAGCTTACACCTAGCCCCTCCCAGTATACACTTACCCATTCCTCTAGCGCCCTGGCTTTCCCCAGGTCACCAGCTTATCCTTCTCAGACCTTCAGCAAATCTCAGCTTACCATCAGGTCCCAACTTGCAGTGCAACCCTCCTCTCTCACTATCCCTTTACTTTCTATCCCTCAAACTCTCTTCCGTCCCAGCTCCTCCCAGCGCCCTTATCTATCTCCTTTCTCACCTTTCTCAGTGCTCTCACCCTAGTCCCCCCCGCCCCAACACTCACAATTTTCTATCTTCCAAACCCTCCCACCTTTTCAACACTCCTAAACCTCCCATCCAACTCTTCCCAATGATACTATCCCAATATCTTCACAGTAGTCCCACACTTTTCCAATCCCACCATAACACTCGAATCCCTCTTCCCACGGCTCCTCACAACACACTCATCTAACCCGTTCCAGCTTTCCTCCCCCCAGCAGCCCTAGTCCTAGGTGTGTCTCTTGCAAGACCACGAGGCTGGTATGGTGGTGGTGTTCACTGTCACCAGCTGGTATGGTGGTGGTGTTCACTGTCACCAGCTGGTATGGTGGTGGTGTTCACTGTCACCAGCTTGTGTGATGGTGGTGTTCACTGTCACCAGCTGGTGTGATGGTGGTGTTCACTGTCACCAGCTGGTGTGATAGTGGTGTTCACTGTCACCAGCTGGTGTGATGGTGGTGTTCACTGTCACCAGATAGTGTGGAGGTGGTGTTCACTGTCACCAGCTGCTCACCACCTACCTGGTCCTCCTCGATCATCCTCTGCACCTAGGCTATCTTTTCAGTCCCTATCAAAACTGTCATTACGTCCTTCCTGCCGGCCACTATCCTTGCTATCTTGCTTGATCTTTTCCATGTCGCTTCTCATCTTCCGTCATTACTTTCTCTGATTCCTTTACTTTCCTCCTGTTTCTTCTTCATCTCGTTAATGTTATGATTTGATATATGCCATCTCTTGTTATGGTCAATCAACTTCATCTGGACACAGTTCAGCATTTCTCATTTTTTCCAGACTATAGAGCCCAAGTTCCAGTGTCATTAGTATAATGCCTCCTCTGGAGACATTTCAAGATACGATATTATATAAGAAAAGTTATCTATCTCCATCTGTTTACTCGTTGGATTATTAAGTTTACAAGAACAATAATCCGCATGCAAACTCAATCAGCGCTTGTTCCAGGATTTACATATTCCAGACACGTCCTTTTCTCGGGAAAGCTGAGGCTCTTCTGTCAGGGCTGGAATTGGCCTTACCACAATGGGAGACCTGGGGAGAACACGAAAGGAGACCTGGAGAGACTCCGCCGTGGAAGACCAAGAGAGGCTCCATCATGTGAGACCTGGAAAGATGACTGAACTAGTCCTGACATACAGGCTCTCTGAGCCACTTGGCACTGTGACCCGGGGGGGGGGGGGCTGGGTCACATGACCTTGATGTAGTATGACCTGGCAGGTGTTGCGGCAGAGGTGGCACTGTGGGAGTGAGAGGCTACCATATGAC
>NC_092266.1:33955756-33993256 GCF_036320965.1 Panulirus ornatus
GTGTCAGAGAAGAAGGTGAGTCGTTGGTCGCATTACTGAGTTAGGAAGTTTGCCATTGTGTCGCTGTGTTTGTCGTGGTTGATGTGTCGCTGTGTTTGTCGTGGTTGATGTGTCGCTGTGTTTGTCGTGGTTGATGTGTCGCTGTGTTTGTCGTGGTTGATGTGTCGCTGTGTTTGTCGTGGCTGATGTGCCGCTGTGTTTGTCGTGGCTGATGTGTCGCTGTGTTTGTCGTGGTTGATGTGCCGCTGTGTTTGTCGTGGTTGATGTGCCGCTGTGTTTGTCGTGGCTGATGTGCCGCTGTGTTTGTCGTGGTTGATGTGCCGCTGTGTTTGTCGTGGCTGATGTGCCGCTGCGTTTGTCGTGGTTGATGTGCCGCTGTGTTTGTCGTGGCTGATGTGCCGCTGTGTTTGTCGTGGTTGATGTGCCGCTGTGTTTGTCGTGGTTGATGTGCCGCTGTGTTTGTCGTGGCTGATGTGCCGCTGTGTTTGTCGTGGTTGATGTGCCGCTGTGTTTGGTGTGGCTGATGTGCCGCTGTGTTTGTCGTGGTTGATGTGCCGCTGTGTTTGGTGTGGCTGATGTGCCGCTGTGTTTGTCGTGGTTGATGTGCCGCTGTGTTTGGTGTGGCTGATGTGCCGCTGTGTTTGTCGTGGTTGATGTGCCGCTGTGTTTGTCGTGGCTGATGTGCCGCTGTGTTTGTCGTGGTTGATGTGCCGCTGTGTTTGGTGTGGCTGATGTGCCGCTGTGTTTGTCGTGGTTGATGTGCCGCTGTGTTTGGTGTGGCTGATGTGCCGCTGTGTTTGGTGTGGCTGATGTGTCGCTGTGTTTCTTGCCTGCTGAGCCAGGACACATGTGGGGTGTCTGCTGAGTCGTGACACGTATTGGCCAGCCAGGACTGCATCTGGTGAGCCAGGACAAACCTTGTGACACACCTGGTAAGCTGTGTGGGAGCGTGGTGATTGAGAGGGTGATGACATGCACAGAGCATAATATCATGGAAGAGCAATATGGCTTCAAGAATGGTGAAGCATGTCTGGACCAAGTGTTTTCTTAAATAAGTTAGTATTATAAATCTATGGCGAAAGAAAGTTACTTGACAGCAGTGTTTACGGATGTGTGGGGATATGATAGGCTGGCAGATATATTTTTGTGGACCAAAGATATGGTTAAGGTGTGTAAATTATTTTCTCTTTTCTTTTTTTACTAGGAGAGAAAGGCGTATATGCGAGTAGGAATGCAGGAGGGTTAGTGGACCCCAGGAAAGGTGGGTAGGAGTCAAATGTGTGTGATGGCAGCGAAAATATCTAAAATCTGGTCATGGACGGAGTGAAATAGAGAAGAGGTTCTTGGAGCGAGAAGCGGGTCTGCAATACCCCGGAGGAAAGGGGTAGGTAAATCAATTGCTGTTTGCAGATGATACGCTTCTGGTGGCACTCTGAAAAGAGAAACTCCAGAAGCTGGTGCCGCAGTTTGGGAAAATGCGTGAAAGTTGAATTTGAATCTAAACAAGAGTATGGGAATGTCATGCAGCAGGTAGATGAGAGAGGATGGTTGAATGTGAATGTGCATGAGGAAAATCTTGAGCAAATGGAGTGTCAGTGGTACCTATAAATGGCAGTGGCAGCGGATGGAACCATAAAGACTGAAGTCAGTCAGAGTGGAAGGGAAGGCTAAACTTCTGGTTGCATTAAGGAGTGCGTAGGAGACATGTGTTTGTAGAGGCTAAATGGTAGGTTTAAAGATAAGGTTATCCCGACAGTGCTGTATGAATGCTACTCATGAGCTGTGTACGCGAAAGAAATGAAGGTGAACGTGTAGAAAATGAAATATTTGAGGATGATATGCGTGAGGAATGACAGTGTGAGGAAAAGTTGTGATAGTAAACCCAGTCCGAGTGATAGGGTTGAGCATAGTATACTGAGAAGGCTCAGATATGTGGAGAGGATGAGTGAAGAAAGAATGACCAAAAGGATTTATATGTTACAAGTGAGGGGAGCAAGGGTGTAGAAACCTAGGAAGACATGGAAGGGTGGACTAATGAACGGATACTGATGCCTGAACATTTAGGGGGTGAGAGTCGTGCATCGGATAGAATAACTTGAACTGGTGTGTTATACAGGAGGTAAGTGTGTTGTCAGTGGGTTGAACCATAGTATAAGAAACGGTCAAGACAACCAGGTGTCTGTGGAGCTTAGTTGTAGACGGTACACTTTGGTATTCTTACATAATGTATGAAAGCTGTGGACTACATGTATGCAAATGAGACAGTTTTTCTTTCGTTCCTGCTGCTATCTCGCTAATGTAATCATTATTACCGATATCTTATCAGAAACGATGTAACTTGGTGAAGGTTTAGGCAAACATTGCGAAGAACCTGCGGCTTCCGCAGTAGCTGGACAAGTCACAAACAAACCTTATTACCAAAGTTAGCGAGCAAAAATTTACCGCTGAGAAAAAGCGTGCTAGAAAAAATGGCGGGAAAAACGTTGACAGGAAAGTTAAACTCCGTCACTTCATAGCGAGCAGACGCTCCTTAATCAAATTCAAAAAGACTTCACTTCGTCAGGGAAGAGTTAAGGACGAGAAGCGTGCGAAGGAGGTGTGAGAAAAGAGTTAGATTTTATCTAGAAGTGGTTTTGGAGAATCTTAGATCTTATAGAACTGCTTACTTAGAGGCGATGGAAAGGGAGGGAGCTGTCGCATGTGGACAGTGAAGAACGAGAGGAAGAAACATGTTTACACACACACACACACACACACACACACACACACACACACACACACACACACACACACACACACACATACAAACAAACAAACACACATGCTAAAGAGATTAACAAGATGGTTCCAGTCTGGAAACAGTACAATATTTTCCAGCACTCGCGAAAAGACTGACAAAGGGAAGCAGAAATATTTCTGCCTTGTTGTGTGTGTGTGTGTGTGTGTGTGTGTGTGTGTGTGTGTGTGTGTGTGTGTGTGTGTGTGTGTGTGTGTGTGTGTGTGTGTGTGTGTATGTGTGTGTGTGTTACCCATTGTTACTGTGCGGGGAGGGAGTTTTATCCTCGTAGGACCCCATCTCTCAAATATTCTCAACTATCATACATCTTAGCTATACCTATGATATCAGCTTTGACCATGTTTTCGGTCATTTTGTTCCATTCATCCACCATTCTTATACTACAAAAGTATTTCATGACATCTTTTGTAACAAGTTTCTAACTACGTATCTGGTTGTTTTATTCCGTCAACTGATCACTGTTCACATCGTCGATCTGTTTTAAAGACTTAGTCGTTGTCATGTTGTCACTCCTCACTCTTCTCTCTTTCAAGGAAGTCACATTTGAGACCTTTAGCCTCACGCGGTAACGTAGCTCGCTTAATCTGGGTACCGTTTTTGTTGCTTTCCTGTGGACCTTCTCTATTAGCTTTTTTGTTTCTTTAGTTGCGGTGACCAAACTTAAGAAACATATTCTTCTTTTGGTCTTATGTAAAATATAAACAATTTGCCAGATTTTTCCTCGTCCATATGTTTCAAAGTCATTCTGATATTTGCCAGAAGAGTTTGTCCCCTCAACTGTTCTCGTGATATGGGACTCACTCTGGCAATAGGTTATGGACGATATCAACTTCTCACACACAAAGTTGTGAAGCTTATTCCCCGCTACGTGATATCCATATTGAGGTCTTGTTTCACTCTGGCCTATCGTCATTACTTTACATGTGCTTGAGACGAATGTCATCAACTCTGGGTTCTGTCTGCATCCCCTCGTAAGCTGATGCAATCCTCCTCACCTTCCATTTCCTTCAAGACTTCTACATCATCTGCAGACATATTCAGGCAGGACTCCATACCTTCTGGCGAGTCATTTACATCGATCGAGAGAGCAAAGGTCCCAGAACAAAACGTGCCACTCTGGTCTATGACTTGGCTAGAAATGACCTATGGGTGACGCTCTGTTACATATGTATGAATGAATATATTCAACCCAGGTGCAGGAATATGATACTCCATCATACGTCATACATGCAACACAAGCATCCGTGCATACAAAAAATTATACAGATACACAGCAGACAAAACAATACACATCCAACATGATTTGAAAAGAATGTTTAAAAGATTTCACACATCCCAGATATAAACATTGAGACATTCATCTCTCTCTCTCTCTCTCTCTCTCTCTCTCTCTCTCTCTCTCTCTCTCTCTCTCTCTCTCTCTCTCTCTCTCTTACAGACAAACAGATAAACAGATAGACAGTCAGGCAGACACACATATTGGAAGGGAGAGGAGTTAAGATTGATGACGCAGATAGTGATCACTTCTCATAGAGATATAGGGATAAAGCAACAGACGACAGAACACGAAATTAAGCAAAAACTTGTTAAGAAGAATATGATGAAGTACTCTTACAGCAAATGATGAAGTACTCTTATAGTATAAGGATTGTGAATAAGTGGAATAACATGAATGAAAACATAGTAAATACAGACGGTATACAGAGCTTTAGAAATCTATATGATATTTGAGAATGTTCAAGAATTGGGTCCCACCAGTGTAGAACTTCCTCCCCGTATAGTACAAGTGATAGGGTCCTACCAGTACACAGCTCCTTCCCTGTACGGTACAAATAAGTATTTCACGAACACACCCACCTCTAGCACTGTACACCCGCCACTCTCCTGACCAGACATATATAAAGTATTAATCTGACAAATTGACTGCTATTGTATTAAGAATAATTCGGGTAATTAATGATTATTCAAAGCTTGTTTTCGGTTTTAATTACTTGTTAATTATGTTTAGTAATGAATATTAATGAGGAGTAAACAATATTAACTACAGTAATTCATGAACGTATATTAAGTTATATATATTTCTAATTTCTACTGGTAATTGTTCATAGGTTGTCCTTGAGTCACTTGAGGATTTCGTCTTACGTGTATATGTACCTTACGTCTGATGATCATTGTGGCCGACCATCTAACCAAACGTCACAAGTTTTCTCAAAAGTTTGTGGTTCAGCGAGACAGGTTAATGAGATTTCCATACGACTAATCATTCATGTCAAACATTCATTTTTCTATTTTGTGAAAGTTGAAGAGTCATGAGATTAAAAATGAACAAGTTTTGTGGTTTGAATCATAAAGTCTTCCGACAGTCCAGGGAGGTCAAACGAAGCTCCATCTTGGCCATTGGTTAGGTTGACATGGTCCAGTTGTGAATAATGATACATTTGACGGTGGTCTGATACAGAGACACATCACTCCTGTTACTCAGACTGACCTTGTCATTGTTGCTAATTCAGAGACATACTCGAGGCAATACTGGCGTGTATCCAACAAGGTATTATTATTCCAGTTATAACCAACACATTAAATCCGCTCCATCTGTGATGACGTCATCCATCTTTTCCCAGGATGAATTGGAACAACAAGAACAATACACATTCGTTCCATCCCACTATACCGTTATTTTGTTTCCATTACGAACACCAGCATTCAAAGCTAAATAAAAAATGCTGAAACCTGAAAGCAAATGCAAATTTCTCTCCCCATCTGTCTCTCAGTGATTTCATCACTACAAGATAGATGGAGCAAAGGTCAATAGACGGAGCGATGGTGGGTAGGTGGAGCATAAGTCAGTTGATGGAACGATGATTAACAGATAGAGAGATTGTTCATAGATGGACCAGTGGTCAATAGATGAAGCGATGGTGAATATAAGATAAACTTAGCGGGTGTGTGTGGCCGCGGGAGGAGGAGAATGCTCCATCTGTCTAGCTGGCCTGAAACAACACAAGATAATTCGCTGATCGAAAATGGAAGAGACGATTATAAGTATAGCAACGTTTACCTTCTCATCATAATCTTATATGATTCAAACCATCTTAATTATAGTTAGTATCTACTTTAAAGTAAACTGGTTATCTCTCTCAATGACAAAGCGTCACACACTTTTATATTGGGCAGTCAAGCTGGCTGAACAAAGCAAGTCAAACGTTTGTTGCAGATGAAAACGAATATTGGCTACAGCTTCCGTCTCTCCCCTGCACCACTGCTCCACCTTTTCCTGGTCCAGGACGCTCGACATTTCTTTTTCTGACAATGTCCAATTATGATTCTTTTATATGTAAAAATTAACTCGTCTTCATTATAAATATTATTTTCTTTACAGAGTTTGTGACGTTTTCGCTTAAAACTGTAAAAACAAGTCTCAGGATATAGTTGATTTACCTATAAATCCTCTGACTTATATATATATATATATATATATATATATATATATATATATATATATATATATATATATATATATATATGATAAGTTAAGAGGCCAGTGATGAGTCAGGAATGAGAGACAAATTCTTGTCAACGTTTTATTTCTCCCGTGATGGTCAAGGGATCCATTGCGGTTCGTTCTCTCTCTCTCTCTCACACACACACACACCTCAATGGCTAATTTCACCACAGTTTCTCAGTCGTTCCAGAACAAGACTCATAAAATGAACTTCAGAGTTCCAGGAACCCTCCCCGAGAAGCTCCCTCCCTCGATGGGGTATTGGAGAGGCCCCTCATCCCTAGAGGAGATAGAGTTGCCCAAGCCCTGGAGTTAGGGGAACCCTAGCCTAGGAGAAGATAGCCTTAACCTGAGAATGAGTTAGAGGTAATTCTAGTTAGTCTTTACCCTTAGAGAGAGATAGTGAAGGGAGGGACCCTGTTCCTTAAGGCTAAGTTCAAGAGAAACTCTTTCATGAAAGATGATGTAAGAGAAAGGAGTCCTTGGGCCTTCGCCGAAAAGGGATGATAAGATGAGGTGTTCCTCTACCTTAAAGAGAGATAAGGGGAGAACGTCTTACTCCTGGAAGAGGTGGTCTTAAAGGGCAGGTTTCATCTCTCAAGAGGAAGGGGAGGTTTCATCTCTCAAGAGGAAGGGCAGGTTTCATCTCTCAAGAGGAAGGGCAGGTTTCATCTCTCAAGAGGAAGGGCAGGTTTCATCTCTCAAGAGGAAGGATTGAAAACAATGATTCTTGCATCTGATGGAAGGTTCACAGGCGCGAGGGGTCTATTCGCTGTAGGATGTAGATAATGGCGGGTGTGGAGGACAGGGGCAATGTCTTCCTAAGGAAGAGGGGAGGGTTCTACCCCAAAGTGAAGAAGGGGAGTTTCACACTTAATAGAAGGCTGGAGATTCTCTGCTTCAGCTGAGGAGGGAGGATCTGTACCCCCTGGAGACAATAGCTTTACCCAGGGAGACGAGGGGCATCGTACACCCCCAGGGGAGATGGCATTCTGTAACCCTTGCGGGAGTGGCTAACCATACCCACGGTGGGTGGGTGGATGATTACATCCCCAGCTGAAGGAGCTCACCATACTCCCTGTGGGAAAAGTTGGACATGATTTCTGTGGAAGGGCTGTCCAGTGTGTGGTGTGGGAGGAGGAGGTTCCTCACGGACATCAAAGTCAGCAACACGAGGACGAAAATATACACCCTTGAAGACTGATGTGCTGTTGATGGTGAGGTGAAATATTGTATATATTTTTCTAGCGGTTGTGTGTGTGTGAGAGAGAGAGAGAGAGAGAGAGAGAGAGAGAGAGAGAGAGAGAGAGAGAGAGAGAGAGAGAGAGAGAGAGAGAGAGAGAGAGAGAGAGAGAGAGAGAGAGAGAGAGAGAGAGAGAGAGAGAGAGAGAGAGAGATGAGTCTCACTATTTCTCTGCCTCCATCCATATCTCTCTCTGCCAGTCTTGTCCCTGGCATCCTCTGTTGTCTCGGTCAGACGGGCCAGGGATCGGGCCGGTACCCAGCTGTGGCAATGACAGAAATGGTACTAACCAGGAGCTCTTACTTTAGGGCTGCCTGGCCCGCTCCACCGGTACACACACACACACACACACACACACACACACACACACACACAATCTCTCTCTCTCTCTCTCTCTCTCTCTCTCTCTCTCTCTCTCTCTCTCTCTCTCTCTCTCTCTCTCTCTCTCTCTCTCTCTCTCTCTCTCTCTCTCTCTCTCTCTCTCTCTCTTCCAGAATCTACCTCTTCACCAGTCCCCCAGCAACTGTTATCATCAATATCCAATATTCTGTGAGGACAACAGAAGGATGGTCTGCCCTCCCACGCTCACCCAGACTGGACGACAGCACGCCCGTGGCCGCCCACTTACCCAGCCTCATATATGCCTCTCATATGTAGCCCTTTCGCAATACAACCCCTCAAACATCCCTCCATCAAACATCCCTCCCACACACACACACCTCCTACGCACATCCCTTCCTCTCAACATATACACCTATATGCAAGGCGTATGGGCCGGATGATGTAACTCCTTGCGTCTTAAAGGAGTGTGCCTGAGTCTGCTCCGATCCTTGCTCGCCTGTTTCGCTTGTCTTAAGACCCAGACCTTTCTCCTCTTCCCGGATGAATGCCTTGAAGTAACCTGTCCCTATGAAGGAGACTGTTTAAGCCCTTCTAACTATCGTTCCATCCCTCTCGCTTCTATTGTCTCCAGGTCTTTATGCTCGTCTCAAATCACTTTCTTAAACACTGAGAATCCCATTCCATTTTTCTTGATTCATAGTATAACTTTCCCAGCACAGGTTCTACTGATGATCTCTTCTGAGTAACCCACCCCAGGTCCTCCTCTCTTTGGAATTTGATGAAGTTTTTGTCGTAGGTCGATAATTCTGGTGCGTCAGTCAGGATGTGGCACAGGTCGTTTCTTACTAAGCTTCCTCAATGTGTCTTTCCTCTTCTCTCTGATACATGCAGTAGCTTCCTTTTCAGTCGTTCAATCGCGCTGGTCGTTATTATGCGACATCTTTTCTTACCCAGTCAACAGTGTGTTTCTCAAGCCTATCCTCTTCCCTCAACCTCGGATTCGTTAGAAGAGACGTAAAGAAGTACTTTGATGGTATAGGTCTGGTGAACGAGGGATACAAACTGAATGGGAATAAAGTTACACCATACACAAGAGATGAGGCCCAATGGAAGCAGAGCTCCCTCTCCGCACAGTACAATACATTATTACAAAAAGGTTTTTACACACACACACACACACACACATACACACACACACACACACACACACACACACACATACACACACACACACACACACACACACACACACACACAAACACACACACACACACGTACACAATCATGGTGTAATCCAATCTCCATAAACAGCGGAAATGTCGTGTTACCCCTCTGGCCGACTCACTTCCAATCCTTGCCGCAGTTTCTTCCTGAACTCTTGAGATGAGTTTTTATGCCCCCCATGGCACGAATGGCAAACCAACACCAGCACATATGGCAACCTCGAGGTTGAATGGCACGCATGACAACTCAACAATGACACATGACAATCTGTTATAACAGGTTATGGCAATCCAACACTGACACGTCTGATAATCTGACGTTAACTAGCACCTATGGCAACCAATACCTAACAGGCACGGCAACCCAAGATGACAGGCACGGCGACCCAAGATGACGGGCACGGCAACCCAAGATGAAAGGCACGGCAACCCAAGATGAAAGGCACGGCAACCCAAGACTTACCATGCACGTCACGTGTACACCTTTGTGTGACCACTGATGAATCTTAGGATGAAAGATTGTGGGTGTAGGGCTAGCACACAGGGCGGTGATGAGGCTGGTGTAGGCCGTAACCGAGGATGGGTATTGGGATAGGGTGTAGCGGGGTGGATTATTGGGTGTAGCTGTAGGACAGTGACGACCAGGAAGGAGGATGTAGTGGGGTGGGGTAGTGGGTGTTGGTGCAGGGGACGGTGACCTGGAGGGTGTAGTGGGAGAGGTTGATTGGTGTAGGTGTAGGGAAATACGAGGTGAAGGTGGCCACCCAGAGGGAGAAGAGTGGGAGAAGTGTGCCGATGAGATACATGTGTCGGAGAGGCGCGTTCCTGTATGCATGTGTGCGCGTGTCTGTGTGTTTGTGTATGTACGTCTGTTTATGTACTTGTGTACATGCATATATATGTCTGTATTGACGTATTTGCTTATGTGTCTATGTGCATGTATGTTTATGTGTGTATGCCTACATGTATGTTTGCATAAGAATGTGTCTGTACATGTATTCTTATCAATAAACGTATCTGTGTCTGATAATGATTGTTTGTTGATAAACAATGTTGCATACGGCATCCTGGACAACACTTCCTCTTTCCATTTATTGAAATACAAATATTTTGTTTCCTGAATACTTAAGCAGCCTTGACACCATAATACATGACCAGTAAGTAGTTGAGCAGAATGACGTCAGAATAACACACCAGTAGTTAAGTAGCGTGACGTCAGAATGACACATCAATAGCCCACATCTCTGTAACACAGTTAGTCAGGTACAAAAGACAGATTCAGCCGTCACCTCTCAAACAAACTGTCACACTTCCAAACATCTTTTTAATATCCATCTGTCATTTGACATGTCTAGTAAACTAACTTTCTTCTTCATACAACATATATTAACTGAAAGCTGCTGAGTACATCTGTTGTAAATATCTGTTTCCATATATCAGAGTAGCTTTTTCTTTATTTGTTCTCTTTACCAGTCTGTCACTTTATTTAGTTAATCTATTCATTATTAAAGGAGCTTATTTATGTATATTTCTATATTCATATCCACCAATCTATCTATCAAATCGATTTGTCTATCAGCCTTTTCTGTTTACCAAACCATTTTTCAATATTTTCGATGTGTCAACTCTTGTAGCTTTTTATTTGTATATTAATTTGTCCACCTGCCTGACACATCTACCTTCCTGTCACCGTTGTGCTGCGAAGACTGACCCAGTACCACCAGGTCGCCAATACTCTCTTGGTCAACCATAACCAGCATTGTGCAGGTCAGGCGTCACTAGTACCCTCCAGGTCAGGCGTCACTGGTACCGTAATGAACCTCACCAGGTCTCACTTGAGAAACTCCCATTAAACTGGTCACAACTTAAGTGTTGATTAATTCCAGGGTGAAGCAGGAGTACGTACCTTGGTAACACTACTGGGAGACACACACGAGTTAGCTATGGGGATGGGGAGTCTTCATGAATGAGGAGAGACAGAGAGAGAGAGAGAGAGAGAGAGAGAGAGAGAGAGTGATGGTACATGCTTCATTTCTGTTTTAAAAATTTGCATCCGGACAGAATCCTACGACTGGCTTGATTGAGCACACACACACACACACACACACACACACACACACACACACACACACACACACACACACACACACACATACACACCGATGCCACAGCAAGAATGTGTTTACGCCCGAAGATTTTCTTGTGTTCACACTTCCTTCATTGCTTTCCTGACAGTGAAGGAAGTTCACAACAGGCACTTGCAACGTCGGCTGACAGTGTCATAATAGCTATAAGGACCAGGGTACTGGAACCCAGCCCTATATCCGTAGACCAACGTGACTCAAGAACCATTCCTGAGTTAGTATGGGCCCGTGCCATGACCCTGGGAGGGGAGGGGGGGGAGCAGTCATGGACCCCCTGTGGTTTACGGGCCACAAGGACGCTTCCCCTGAGGGAAGCAGTCATGGACTCCCTGTGGTTTACAAGCAACATTCTATGATGAAGTATATTTTGTAAACTCCTGAAATTTTTCCTGGCAACTCAGATGTACTGCGTGGTATTTCAGTGAGCTGACACCTTCCTTCCTGTCTGTACTTATACTCAAGGGAACTTTTACCTTAATATATACACTACATGTGGTGTATGATCATACAGCATACTCTACATACATACACAAGCTGTATGATCATACAGCATACTCTACATATAAACACAAGCTGTATGATCATACAGCATACACTACATGTATACACAAACTGTATTATCATACAGCATACTCTACATGCATACACAAGCTATATGATCATACAGAAAACACTACATATATATAAAAGCAATATGTAGTATGATCATACAATGGCTCACACAAGCAGTCAACATGAGTGGCTCAGTAATGTGTGTGCCAGAGATACATGCATACATACACGCATACTTATATACATACATACATACATGCATACACACATACATACATACATACATACACTGGTGTGGTGGGTGTGCCTCCTGGTCATGACTTCATTCTTCATCAACACAGAACTCTCCTTTGTTATCTTCGTCTTCCTTTGTTCGTCTTGATACATACTCTCATCGCTCTCCTTCCCTCCCTACTCTCACCAGTCTCCCTCCTTGCCTTATCATTCGTCCACACTCCTCTCCCTCCTTCTCCCCACACAGTAATTATGGTTCTTACCCTCTCCTTTATTTTCCCTTTTCCTCTTATCTTGTCTTCTGCTTCCCTTCCTTTCGTCTAACATTATTTACTCAATTATCTGTCATATCTTGTGCCCTTCAATTTTCCGATTTCCATTCATTGTTTCCTTTCCTTATTTACTTGTTATTTTCTCTTTATGAGTGTTGTTAGAAGCATCCGTTACTTACTGTTATCTTGTTCTAAGATGTTTATTACTTTTCATTTCCTTTCCTCCCTATAGTCTCTCCCTACTCCCACCCACCCTCTCTCCTTTCCACACATAATCTCTCCCTTATCCCATTCCTTTTCTCTCACCTCTCCCAACCCTCTCTCTCCCGTTTCTCACGACCACTCTCTCCTCTATCCCACACCATCCTCTCACGCCACTCTCTCACACCATCCTCTCACGCCACTCTCCCAAACCATGCTCTCACACTACTCTCCCAAACCATGCTCTCACATTACTCTCCCAAACCATGCTCTCACACTACTCTTCCGCACCACACCCTTAACCCCACGCGAGTCCCACCCATCAGGGGAAGCTTCGGCAGTCCACCAAAGTAATTTCCTTCTGAAATAATCCTCATCCCATCCTGCACAGTAATCACCCATCCTGCACAGTAATCACCCATCCTGCACAGTAATCACCCATCCTGCACAGTAATCACCCATCCTGCACAGTAATCACCCATCCTACACAGTAATCTACCCCCGTCTCCTCCAAAGTTATCTCCCTTCCCCTCTATAGTAATCCCATTACTCCCTTTTTTGGCGCACTCAATGTTCTTTTCCTCCCTTCCCCCTCCCATCCTCTCCCAAATAATCCTCATCTTTTCCTTTCCCGTTCCTGCAATATGCATCCTTTCCGTCTTCTTCTCCCACAATAATAACCTCATCCTTTTCTCTGCCTCTCTCCCAGTGTAATTACCAACCCTTCTCTCTTTCCCTCCCACTAATTACCACATCCTTTCTCCCCTACAGTAATCACTATTCCTCCTCTCCCCTCTTCCACAATCATCCCATTCCATCCCCCTCTCTCTCTCTCTCTCTCTCTCTCTCTCTCTCTCTCTCTCTCTCTCTCTCTCTCTCTCTCTCTCTCTCTCTCTCTCTCTCTCTCTCTCCCCCCGTCAGAAAGGAAACAAGGAGTGTCATTAGAAATGAAGGGATCCGGTTGGCTCAATGGGAGAAGCTGGGTGCCACAAGGCTCAGTCCTGAGACCCAGTCTTTTCATGATCCTCATCACACCAAGTGAAGAATAATGATCAATCAAAAGAAGAAAGACTCTATGAAGATTCAAAGTGATTTAGACAAATTGAATAAGCGGTCAGTATTGAAGCAAATAGACTTTAGTTTTAATAGATGCAAATTAGTGTATTATGGGCGAGAAAAATATTGATAAAAAGTATAAGTTGCTCGGTAAGCCATTAGTAAAAGGCCAAGAATAGAAACCTACGAAGTGATGATCAATAACGACTATAAGTACTGAGGGGAAAACCTGGCTGCACTGCACATGATATCAGGTTTCCTAGCATCAGCTGCAAACAAGACACAAAAGTCACTCTCTACAACAGTCTTATTAGAAGAGATGTGACAGAGGTTGTTGACGTACTGTATGATTTCGATAATATAACAAATGATAGTTTCTTCACGCAAGATACAGATTCCGTGATCAGATAGATGCAAGGTCATTATATTAAAGGTAGATGATGTAATATTAATTCATCCAGCATTATCAAAGGTTTTGATGATGTTAGTTCAAGCTGTATGATTTCATTCGTTGTAGTGGATACAAAGTCGTGGGCAAACGTTTCACGGAGACTGATGCCAAGTCCATTTTCATCCACAGGACTGACGTCATAAATACAGTTAAAGATCAGTTGAGGAAAACTTTCCTTCAAGTCAACAATAATATCTGTTGTGCTACTGTGTATGTAAACACGTTGCCTATATGTCTTCTTCAATCTTCCAGCAGGAAAATCTTATTTCTGTCGTCTCATCCACCACAATCTGGAAATGATCTAATATTCTCTTTCACCTTGTACAATAATGATGATAATAACAGTAATGATAATAATGATAACGATAACAAGAACAAAACAACAATAATGATAATAATGATAACAATGATAATAATGATAATAATAATAATAATAGTGATAATAATAATGATAATGATAGAAATAATAATAATAATAATAATGATAATAATAATAATAATAATGATAATAATAATAATGATAATAGTAATAATAATAATAATAATGATAATAATAATAATAATAATAATAGTTGATAGAGATGCTCTGTGGAAGGTATTAAGAATATATGGTGTGGGAGGCAAGTTGTTAGAAGCAGTGAAAAGTTTTTATCGAGGATGTAAGGCATGTGTACGTGTAGGAAGAGGGGAAAGTGATTGGTTCTCAGTGAATGTAGGTTTGCGGCAGGGGTGTATGATGTCTCCATGGTTGTTTAATTTGTTTATGGATGGGGTTGTTAGGGAGGTGAATGCAAGAGTTTTGGAAAGAGGGGCAAGTATGAAGTCTGTTGGGGATGAGAGAGCTTGGGAAGTGAGTCAGTTGTTGTTCGCTGATGATACAGCGCTGATGGCTGATTCATGTGAGAAACTGCAGAAGCTGGTGGCTGAGTTTGGTAAAGTGTGTGAAAGAAGAAAGTTAAGAGTAAATGTGAATAAGAGCAAGGTTATTAGGTACAGTAGGGTTGAGGGTCAAGTCAATTGGGAGGTGAGTTTGAATGGAGAAAAACTGGAGGAAGTGAAGTGTTTTAGATATCTAGGAGTGGATCTGGCAGCGGATGGAACCATGGAAGCGGAAGTGGATCATAGGGTGGGGGAGGGAGCGAAAATTCTGGGAGCCTTGAAGAATGTGTGGAAGTCGAGAACATTATCTCGGAAAGCAAAAATGGGTATGTTTGAAGGAATAGTGGTTCCAACAATGTTGTATGGTTGCGAGGCGTGGACTATGGATAGAGTTGTGCGCAGGAGGATGGATGTGCTGGAAATGAGATGTTTGAGGACAATGTGTGGTGTGAGGTGATTTGATCGAGTAAGTAACGTAAGAGTAAGAGAGATGTGTGGAAATAAAAAGAGCGTGGTTGAGAGAGCAGAAGAGGGTGTTTTGAAATGGTTTGGGCACATGGAGAGAATGAGTGAGGAAAGATTGACCAAGAGGATATATGTGTCGGAGGTGGAGGGAACGAGGAGAAGAGGGAGACCAAATTGGAGGTGGAAAGATGGAGTGAAAAAGATTTTGTGTGATCGGGGCCTGAACATTCAGGAGGATGAAAGGAGGGCAAGGAATAGAGTGAATTGGAGCGATGTGGTATACCGGGGCTGACGTGCTGTCAGTGGATTGAATCAAGGCATGTGGAGCGTCTGGGGTAAACCATGGAAAGCTGTGTAGGTATGTATATTTGCGTGTGTGGACGTATGTATATACATGTGTATGGGGGTGGGTTGGGCCATTTCTTTCGTCTGTTTCCTTGCGCTACCTCGCAAACGCGGGAGACAGCGACAAAGCAAAAAAAAAAAAAAAAAAAAATAAAAAAAAATAATAATAATAATAATAATAATGATAACAATAATAATAATAGCAATAATAATAATAATGATAATGATAATAACAATGATAATAATAATAATGAAAATAATGATAGTAATGATAGTAATAATAATAACAAAAATAAGAATGATAATGATAATGGTAATAATGATAATAATGATAACAATAATAATGATAATAATGATAACAATAATAATGATAATAATAGTAACAATAATAATAAAAATGATAGTAATGATGATGATGATAATGATAATAATAATGATAATGATAATTATGATGATAATGATAATGGTAATGACTTATGACGATTACTATTATTATCATTATTATTATTATTATTATTATCATTATTATTATTATTAATACTATTATTATTATTATTATCATTATTATTATTATCATTATTATCATTATTGTTATTATTACTATTAGTATCATTATCATGATCATTATCATTAATATCATTATCATTATTATCATTGTCATTATCATTATCATTACTGTCATTATCATTACCATTATCATTATCATCATTACTATTATTATCTACAAAGACAGTGACTGAATAATGACGGTTGTACTTGGCACACCTGAGAATTATGATGCGACTCAGTCAGTCATCAATATGGCAACGTTGGGTCTGGCTAGATATGATATTGTCCTCCAGGTACATGTAATGTCCATCACCACAGTACCTCTGCCTCGTGGTTCATATTGTTTCTCACTTCCAATTTGCCTTTTATCTCAGGGCGTCATAAAGATCATCTCTGTAAATGTCCACATGAGCAGTGTGTATTGTGAGGCATCGTAGCACCTTCACTACCCACTATTTTCTGCAGAGGAAGTCATGTAGGGAGTCGTCAGTCGGGCCAGCCTGCCTCGACCCTAGCTGTGGCAAGGCCAGAATTCCCTAATGGAAAAACAGGCCAGTCCCCACCCCTCAGGGATAGGCAAGGCCAGCCCCCACCCCTCAGGGATGGGCAAGGCCAGCCCCCACCCCACAGGGATGGGCAAGGCCAGTCCCCACCTCTCAGGGATGGGCAAGGCCAGTCCCCTCCCAGGAATGGGGATGGCCAGCCAGGCAGAAGATGGGAAGGTTATGACTTGCATCACGGGCAGTGCCAGGGTTATTGG
Organism: Panulirus ornatus; assembly: GCF_036320965.1. Lineage (NCBI taxonomy): Eukaryota > Metazoa > Arthropoda > Malacostraca > Decapoda > Palinuridae > Panulirus > Panulirus ornatus. Next base: position 33,972,772 of record NC_092266.1, read on the forward strand.
TGGCTGGGGATTGGATGTGGCCAGTGCTGGAGTGGGGACATATGGGGGAGGGGGTGCTCACAGCCCCCTACCACACTTTCGTCCCCATTCATGACCTGTCACGCGTGTGACGGGTCGTCATGCGCGTGACGGCTCGTACGGACGTGACAGGACTCGTATTTTGGGTGGCCAGCGGCTGGTGACAGGACGGTAAGGGTTCGTTTTGCTGGCTGGGTCACAGCTGACCAGCCTGGACGACCTAACCAGGTGTTTCCAGCCATCCATTGTACAATGCTGGCAATCAACATACCATTATCTCATATTTTCATATTGTAATAATATGTGCATTAATGGGATGGCATTGATTAGGGCCTCAGCTGCCCGTGCCGTGCCGTCTCAGCTAACATAAAAAGGTATGTGTGTGTGTGTGTGTGTGTGTGTGTGTGTGTGCAGGTAAAACCACAAGGATACGGAAAATACGACGCGTCAAGCGCTTTCGTATAATTACATGGTCAGGAGTGAGCACAGACAAGCAGAACCAGAATGTAATATACCAGGCGCCACTGGGCAAAGCAGACGAATGGATTAAGAAACAGGTGACGGGATTTGGGCACAGGTCACCCTCGACGACCTCACCTCTCTCAAGTAACAAACTCAGGTTAACCTGTGTTCTGGGAAACATTCTTGCAATTCCTTCACCGAAGAAGTTATCTAATTTATCTAAACCAACATTTTGATTCATATCAACATTTTTGCTATGTTTGATAAGAGACGATTAAACAATATTCCAATCTATCAATGGGTTATTGTATGTGATGACCTCAACACTACTCAGAAGTGTTCAGCTTATCAAAGGCTTTGAGATGGACGAGTATTGTACTGGATTCTTGATCATACCTAAGACTATATTATGTTGTTTAACAATGATATCCTTCAAGTTTGACCAGTGTAAAACTGGTCGCACTCGTTGCACGGGTTATTGTACACACAACACTCCTGCCCTACCTTTACCATGTAGTCATCACTCAGCCCGTCCTGTACAACCCATAACCAGACATTATCAACCCATTACAATGATGTAGTCACCACTCAGACCACCATATGCAGCCCATGACCAACCCATTTACCCCATTAGAAAAGATGTGCGAGAACCATTATGTTACTGACGGTGGGAGTCCGTGTGGGAGAGGGTTCCATTAGTCCAGCACCTGCTCACTATATGGCTAATGGGCCCAGGCGCATGGAGGAGGAGGATCTGGGTCCAGGCGCAGCGGAGTGGGGGGGGGGGGGGATGTCCCGCAGCTTGGTGGTAAGGGTGGGGGGAGGGGGGGAGGGGGGGACATGAACACTGGACTGGAGGGGCGGGGGATCCCGGGCCAGAGTCACGGGTTGGTGAGGTAAGGGAGAGTGGAGGGGGATGGTGAGGCAGAGCCTGATACCTCGGCTGGGAGACCTGGCCTCCCGGCACTGTGGGAAGCTGGGAGACCTGGCCTCCCGGCACTGTGGGAGGCTGGGAGACCTGGCCTCCCGGCACTGTGGGAAGCTAGGGAACTGGTCTCCCGGCACTGTGGGAAGCTGGGGAACTGGTCTCCCGGCACTGTGGGAGGCTGGGGAATTGGTCTCCCGGCACTGTGCGAGGCTGGGGGACCTGGCCTCCCGGCACTGTGGGAGGCTGGGGGACCTGGTCTCCCGGCACTGTGGGAGGCTGGGGGACCTGGTCTTCCGGCGCTGTGGGAGGCTTGAGGACCTGGTCTCCCGGCACTGTGGGAGGCTGGGGGACCTGGTCTTCCGGCGCTGTGGGAGGCTTGAGGACCTGGCGTCCCGGCACTGTGGGAAATGGGGGACCTGACCTTTCGGCACTTTCTAGTAGGTGAGAGGATATTATGTTGTGGGTGAGAGGATATTGTGTTGTGGGTGAGACAATATCATGAGGAAGATAGTGCGACGGGCGCTACACGGGTCTGGAGCTGTTGTCTGGAGCTAACGAGCAACTTCACGGGCGGGAGAACTGCTGGGGGACGCAGGCCGGGTGGGAGAGAGAGAGAGAGAGAGAGAGAGAGAGAGAGAGAGAGAGAGAGAGAGAGAGAGAGAGAGAGAGAGAGAGAGAGAGAGAGAGAATTATGGAATCACTCAGCGTTCTGAGATGATATACCGGTGCAGGGGGAGGGAGGGACGCTGTGACATACTGGGACAGGGGGGAGGGAGGGACACTGTGATATTGACTGGGACAGGGTGTGGGGTGGGATATTGTGACATACTGGGACAGTGGGGAAGGGAGGAAGGGACACTGGTAGGGAGCAGGAGGGACACCCTGTCATACTGGGCATATTAACCACGTCCTCGGTCAGTTTTCTCCGGTCACCCACCATTCTCATGCTGCAAAAGAACTACTAAAATCTTCTGTAACACGTTTCTTAATCTCATGTTATGTTCTCTGATTAGTCTACATTTGTACGTTTGGAAGAGCCCTTTACTGTTTACATCGTAAGCTGGTTAGTCTACATTTGTATGTTTGGAAGAACCCTTTACTGTTTACATCGTAAGCTGGTTTGAAATAATTGATATTCTTATCAAACTACCCCTTACTCTTCTCTCTTCAATGACGAATAAAACTTGGGCCTCCAAACTTTCACTGTATCTGAGCTTTTTAAGTCTGGTACCACCTTTGTTACCTTCCTCTGGACTTTTTCAATTAATTTTTCGAGCGTCTTTAAGTGCAGAACAAACTTTAGAAGCATACTCCAAATTTGGTCTAATGTTCGATATAACATTCTGGTGACAGGCTAGATATGATGACGTCTCCCAAGACCCTCTCATACATAGATTCTTGTGGTTTATTTTCTGCTGGGTATTATTTGCATCGAGGTCTTCTTTCACTGTGTCCCATCCTCAGTACTTTACATTTCCTCGTGCTTAACTTCACCAGCCATTTACCAGATCAAATTTTGAGTTTGTCTAGGTCCCCTTGTAAGTTGATGCAATTCTCCTCACGTTTCTACTTCCCTCATGACCCTAACATCATCCACGAACATGTTCCAGTAGTAGTCTAGTCCTACTGGCACGTCATTCATACAGATGAGGACCACCAATGGTCACACTGAGGGAAGAACCCGCGCCAACCTAGTGATAGTAACCAACCCCGAGATGGTTCCTTTGACATGCGTCCTTTATTTCCTTCCACCAAGACCATTTTCTTTTCATTGAGGGAGTCATTCTCTTTGTTACTAGTTGAAGTTCCAGCTTCCTTAACAGCTCATTATTTGGTTCTTCGTCGAATGTAATATGGCAATCCACACCCAACACAATACACCAAGCCTTGTCATCTGTCCGACACTGGTTCATAGTAGTCTTCAAGGTTGGCTACACATGATCTTCCCCGGAACATGTTCTCTCTCTCTCTCTCTCTCTCTCTCTCTCTCTCTCTCTCTCTCTCTCTCTCTCTCTCTCTCTCTCTCTCTCTCTCTCTCTCTCTCTCTCATAGTTCCTACTCGGCAGGAAGTCATCCACTGGTTTTCTGATATAATCTTATCCAAAATTTGTGTGTTTATATGTTCAGGGTTTCATGTACCAGTGGCTATATTACAGAAAGACTTGATGACAGATTCAAGAATACTGTGTTAAACACAATGCCATTTTTTTTCTATTTAATGTACGTACTTATGAAAGCTTCAGACTACAATACTAGCTGGCCGGCTGGCCGCTCAGCGCTGGGTACAGTCTGACTCGAACCTCAAAATCCGGATAACGTTCTAATTACCCACCGGCAGTCCTCTTTGAAGTCCATACATTTAAAATATAATTAAATCAGTCAATACAGATATTCAATTACTGGTGTGGAAATTGATTTATTCCATTTCATATTTGATAGCTTTTAGTGATTACGTATAGAGGTAATTAATGGCTGTCAATCTGCTCCGTAATGACACCTGTCGACTGAGTGTACTACACCAACGTTTAGTTAATGATACTGAAACATACACCTGACCTGAGAACCATCTAACATACACCTGACCTGAGAACCATCTAACATACACCTGACCTGAGAACCATCTAACATACACCTGACCTGAGAACCATCTAACATACACCTGACCTGAGAACCATCTAACATACACCTGACCTGAGAACCATCTAACATCATACTTTCCCTTACATGTCAAATAAACTCACAATCTTTGTCTCTGTATATCTCTGTCTGTCTCTCAATCTCTCTCTTTGATATTTGAAAGTGAAAGACAGGAAAAATTCTTCAGTTCTTATTAAGTGGGAAATACGAAGTTATTATGAGGAACAGTCTTAACTAATGTAGACTTGTGACGTTGACGCACTACGACGGTGACGAGAGTGTGGCCTTCAGACCTTGAGGGAGGAGCGTCCTGGGACGGTGGTGAGTGTGTGGCCATATGTTGGGAGGGTGACATTACTTCCTAGCTTGTCTGTCGACATATTCTAAGGTCTGGCTTCCCCTTAAACCTTACCAAATCTCAGACTTTCAGTAACTGAAAGTCTGGACACATATTTCTTAGGCCTCGATAAGTCGATCTCTAGGATCTTTGATTTCAGAAACCATAAGTTATATTTCTTCTTGTAATGAACTGGAAACTTGGAGAGTGAGGCACACTTACCCAAGGTAGCCTATGCTGCCAGGCTGGGCAGGGAACCTTACAAGGAACCCATTTTCTGTACTGGCTGGGGGTAGGGCTGACCTTTATGGGCAGGCTAACATGGTGCAGAGTAGGGAGCTGAGAGAGAGAGAGAGAGAGAGAGAGAGAGAGAGAGAGAGAGAGAGAGAGAGAGAGAGAGAGAGAGAGAGAGAGAGAGAGAGAGAGAGAGAGAGAGAGAGAGAGAGAGGAGTTTACCAAGGAGGTAAGTGTCTTGCTCTCCCTTTAACCCATTTCCCCTCACCAGCTTGAGGCTCTCCCATCCTCAGAAGTGGTCATATATACTCACTGCCCTTCATTCACTCTGTTTCCTGCTCTCTCTTCTTCTCTTCCTCCTCCAGCTGTCTCATACTCTTACTGACACTGTCTTTCTCACTCTTCTCTGTTTGTACACTTCCCTTCCTCCCTCCTTCCCTTCCATCTGTGCTTCTCATGTTGCAGAGGTCTGCACGTCACTGAGGGTGTACATGTCACGACGCCGCATCAGTAATGTCGACCCACAGGACTGACTGTGTCGAAATGGTGAATGATATGACCAAAATAACAGAACAGAATGGGTAGGATGTAATCCACAAAGCAGTAAAATGAAAGAAATTTTAGTATGATGAAGAAATATGTCTTTGATTAAGAAATATAACAACAAACAACTGAGAGAGTTTAATAACTCTTGACATTATCTGGGATTCCTTATCATATGACCATGAGGGAGATAAAGTAATATATGCAAGAGATGATTGCTTTTTAGATTACATGATCCAAGACCCACCGTGAGGTGATACAGTCTTACGTCTGGTCCTCACCCCATGTATGAACATAGGGGCCACAGTGGGCTAGGTATGAACATAGGGGCCACAGTGGGCTAGGTATGAACATAGGGGCCACAGTGGGCTAGGTATGGACCTTGGGGCCACAGTGGGCTATATATTAATCTGAGGGCCACAGTGGGCTAGGTATGAACATAGGGGCCACAGTGGGCTAGGTATGGACCTTGGGGCCACAGTGGGCTATATATGAATCTGAGGGCCACAGTGGGCCAGTTATGGACCTAGGGGCCACGGTGAGCCATAACAACTGTGTCATCTACCTAACTAACCATACTAACCAATCGCTCCACCTAAACAACCATACTAACAAACCACTTCACCTGATTAGCCACTCTAGCCAACCAGTTACTGACCCACAGCGCCAGTCGTCAACACTCCATCAGACCAACAAGTGGCCACACACCCAAAAAAGCCAACTACCCAGTCAGCCAACCAGCCCACCAACCAACTAACCATCTACCAGTTTAACCAGCCATCCAACCACGCAAATAATCAACCAACCGACTAACTAACTATCTGGCTAATCACCTAGCCATTCAACTAGGTACCCAACCAACCAACTACCTAACCAAACAGCCAACCAACCAGCCAACCAAACGACTGTGAACCCTCCGCGTCTCCCTGGGAAGCAAAAGGAGCCAATATTACTCTAGCCGGCAACTCACCCGCTTGGTCTTCCTCGTGAGTTGCCAAATTTACATATTGAATAATTTCCCTCGATAATTCCAGGCATAAACAGGAGGTGGGAACCAATTATCGCTGGCAACACTCAGTGCCTCCCTCCCTCGGTCTCGGATTATCACTGCCTCCCTCCCTCGGTCTTGGGTTATCATTGTCTCCATTCCTTGGTCTCGGATTATCACTGCCTCCCTCCCTCGGTCTCGCATTATTGCCATCTCCTTCCCTTGGTTTCGGGTTATCACTGCCTCCCTTCCTCGGTCTCGGGTTGTCACTGCCTCCCTCGGGGTCGGATTCTTGTCTCTTGTGCTTCATAAACCTTCTATTTTTTCTCGCTTTTTCTCACTCTAGTTAAATTTTCTTATAACTTTTCTTTTTTATCACTTTTTCCTTCACTTTCTCTCTTTGTGTCTCTTTCTCCTGTCCTTCCGTCCGTCTGTCTGTTTGTCTCGTCCCTCCTGACCTAGGAGAGGTGTTGACCTGCCACCACCACACCTGCTGGTGTGAAGCCAAACTCTGCTGGACACGGATGGTGAAGCCCGTCCGTTGGCGTCACGGACGCAATGACACCGGTCGTGAGAGAGTTCCCAGTTATCCGTAAAGGACTTTCGGCATTTATTATTTATTATTCACAAAACTTTCCCCAACAAAGTCCACCAACCACAGTCTTCTGCTTATATAAATTCTAATCTCCCGAAAGTTTCAGTTATTCATAAATTCCCCGCATACTTAAGTAACTACCTAACTACCTGACTACTGCTTTAAGAAAACTCTCATACAGAGAATTTTCGTTCATCCGGAAAAGGTAATATAGAATTCTTTGTATTTTTTTTAATCATTCAGGTGTGTTGGGAAGGCCCCGTTATTCGGCCATCACCTAATGTGTGGTTTTCAATCCGGTCATTATTGGGAAGTACTTTGTTTATCCGTAAAGCTTCATCTTGTACGAGATTCTTGTTCATCTAAAACTTTCGTTTACCGGAAAGACTTGTAAAGATCATGAACTTCCGTCATACGTAAAACTTCGCTTAGCAGAGGCAATGTATGAACACGCTGGACTACGCCGAGAAATCCACGGATGGTTGTGGGGTGAGGCGTCGGTAAGAAAAAAGAAAAAAAAAAGAAAAAAATATTGCTGAGCGGTGTCGAAGGTTGGTCCAGTGATACTTTGGTCGGGCTGGAACACCCGCTTACACAGCCCTCACTTACAGGGCTTCCACACTTTAAGGAAGCCCCGGCCCCTACCCTTTGACGCTTCTGTTGGAAGAAGAACAATTTGTTTGTTCAGGTCCTGGTGGAGGAAGAACCAGTTGTTAGTTCAGGCTCCTGCTGGAGGAGGAGCCAGTTGCTTGGCTTCAAGGAAACCATCCTCCAGCCACTATACTGCCAGTCTGACCCTGGTCGCTCGGCCCAACATACATAAGACGCTGCCGTGTGGGGCACACTCTCATTCCTGTCATTCTAATTTCCATGAAATATCACCTTATGTGGCACTGTTCGTTCGTCCATCATTATGTGGCACTGTTCGCTAGTGTAGTATTATCTTGCACTGTTCGCTACTCCAGCATCATTAAACTCTTATTCAGTAATTGGTTTTGAGAGTTGGTATGAACTTCCCCATTCCCCACCTGTAGTGTGAGTGAGTATCACAGCAAACTACTTATGATATTGATCCCATTCTTGAACACTTGGATGCGTTTCTTGACTACGGAATCCTGCTATAATCGTTTCTGAAACACGAACCTTTCAAAGCAAATATACTCACTCTCTGCTTTACAACTACTGGAGATTCTCATCCACTGCTCAAATATTTACACTTTCGTTCATTGTTTATAATCATACATAAAGCAGTAATAACCGTAAATATTCCTTCTCCTCGGAGTTACATTGTTTTCATCTGGTGTTTTCGTGCCCAAAATTCTGCCTCGATCCTGGTTCCTTTATGGGAGTCCCCGCTTCCTCGAGTGTATCGTATCAGATATGATCAGGTAACCGGCTTTCTCCCACCACACATTAACCCTTACGCGCCCTCTTCATCTCAGGGTTTGTAATTATCTTCCTCTGTTGCCGGCGTAATTAGGTCGCCATCCAGAGTAAACACAGCCGTTCATGTGGTACTCCTCATTACACTGAAACGATCGCTATACCTCGGTACCCCATGCTACCCCATGGTACCTCGGTACCCCATGCTACCCCATGGTACCTCGGTACCCCATGCTACCCCATGGTACACGCTTGAGGTAGCATCCACCTAAACGGTACATAATCGGGGGAACCTAACCTAGAAGGTATGCGTGTGGGAGAGTCAACCCAGACGGCACAGTGGTGTGGGAGGGCTAACTTACTCTGTACATGAACAGGAGAACCATGGCAGACCAAGGCAGGTTGTGCACAGTTATATCGATAATAAAAGATTAAGTTATGTAACCCAAGGACCCCTTCCACGAGGCTCCTGCAGCTTCAAGGCTGCACTACGATCAGTAGTAAGGAGATGATGGACTCCTCTGAAGTGCACCTTCTCTGTCGTTGGCAAACTTATCACTCGCGGTATAACCTCATGCCAGCGGAGTTCGTGCCACCCGGTTATATATATATATATATATATATATATATATATATATATATATATATATATATATATATATATATATATATATATATATATATATATATATATACATATATATATATATATATATATATATATATATATATATATATATATATATATATTTTTTTTTTTTTTTTTTTTTTTTTTATACTTTGTCGCTGTCTCCCGCGTTTGCGAGGTAGCGCGAGGAAACAGACGAAAGAAATGGCCCAACCCCCATACACACGTACATACACACGTCCACACACGCAAATATACATACCTACACAGCTTTCCATGGTTTACCCCAGACGCTTCACATGCCTTGATTCAATCCACTGACAGCACGTCAACCCCTGTATACCACATCGCTCCAATTCACTCTATTCCTTGCCCTTCTTTCACCCTCCTGCATGTTCAGGCCCCGATCACACAAAATCTTTTTCACTCCATCTTTCCACCTCCAATTTGGTCTCCCTCTTCTCCTCGTTCCCTCCACCTCCGACACATATATCCTCTTGGTCAATCTTTCCTCACTCATTCTCTCCATGTGCCCAAACCATTTCAAAACACCCTCTTCTGCTCTCTCAACCACGCTCTTTTTATTTCCACACATCTCTCTTACCCTTACGTTACTTACTCGATCAAACCACCTCACACCACACATTGTCCTCAAACATCTCATTTCCAGCACATCCATCCTCCTGCGCACAACTCTATCCATAGCCCACGCCTCGCAACCATACAACATTGTTGGAACCACTATTCCTTCAAACATACCCATTTTTGCTTTCCGAGATAATGTTCTCGACTTCCACACATTTTTCAAGGCTCCCAAAATTTTCGCCCCCTCCCCCACCCTATGATCCACTTCCGCTTCCATGGTTCCATCCGCTGACAGATCCACTCCCAGATATCTAAAACACTTCACTTCCTCCAGTTTTTCTCCATTCAAACTCACCTCCCAATTGACTTGACCCTCAACCCTACTGTACCTAATAACCTTGCTCTTATTCACATTTACTCTTAACTTTCTTCTTCCACACACTTTACCAAACTCAGTCACCAGCTTCTGCAGTTTCTCACATGAATCAGCCACCAGCGCTGTATCATCAGCGAACAACAACTGACTCACTTCCCAAGCTCTCTCATCCCCAACAGACTTCATACTTGCCCCTCTTTCCAGGACTCTTGCATTTACCTCCCTAACAACCCCATCCATAAACAAATTAAACAACCATGGAGACATCACACACCCCTGCCGCAAACCTACATTCACTGAGAACCAATCACTTTCCTCTCTTCCTACACGTACACATGCCTTACATCCTCGATAAAAACTTTTCACTGCTTCTAACAACTTGCCTCCCACACCATATATTCTTAATACCTTCCACAGAGCATCTCTATCAACTCTATCATATGCCTTCTCCAGATCCATAAATGCTACATACAAATCCATTTGCTTTTCTAAGTATTTCTCACATACATTCTTCAAAGCAAACACCTGATCCACACATCCTCTACCACTTCTGAAACCGCACTGCTCTTCCCCAATCTGATGCTCTGTACATGCCTTCACCCTCTCAATCAATACCCTCCCATATAGTTTACCAGGAATACTCAACAAACTTATACCTCTGTAATTTGAGCACTCACTCTTATCCCCTTTGCCTTTGTACAATGGCACTATGCAAGCATTCCGCCAATCCTCAGGCACCTCACCATGAGTCATACATACATTAAATAACCTTACCAACCAGTCAACAATACAGTCACCCCCCTTTTTAATAAATTCCACTGCAATACCATCCAAACCTGCTGCCTTGCCGGCTTTCATCTTCCGCAAAGCTTTTACTACCTCTTCTCTGTTTACCAAATCATTTTCCCTAACCCTCTCACTTTGCACACCACCACGACCAAAACACCCTATATCTGCCACTCTGTCATCAGACACATTCAACAAACCTTCAAAATACTCATTCCATCTCCTTCTCACATCACCACTACTTGTTATCACCTCCCCATTTACGCCCTTCACTGAAGTTCCCATTTGCTCCCTTGTCTTACGCACCCTATTTACCTCCTTCCAGAACATCTTTTTATTCTCCCTAAAATTTACTGATAGTCTCTCACCCCAACTCTCATTTGCCCTTTTTTTCACCTCTTGCACCTTTCTCTTGACCTCCTGTCTCTTTCTTTTATACTTCTCCCACTCAATTGCATTTTTTCCCTGCAAAAATCGTCCAAATGCCTCTCTCTTCTCTTTCACTAATACTCTTACTTCTTCATCCCACCACTCACTACCCTTTCTAAACAGCCCACCTCCCACTCTTCTCATGCCACAAGCATCTTTTGCGCAATCCATCACTGATTCCCTAAATACATCCCATTCCTCCCCCACTCCCCTTACTTCCATTGTTCTCACCTTTTTCCATTCTGTACACAGTCTCTCCTGGTACTTCCCCACACAGGTCTCCTTCCCAAGCTCACTTACTCTCACCACCTTCTTCACCCCAACATTCACTCCTCTTTTCTGAAAACCCTTACTAATCTTCACCTTAGCCTCCACAAGATAATGATCAGACATCCCTCCAGTTGCACCTCTCAGCACATTAACATCCAAAAGTCTCTCTTTCGCACGCCTGTCAATTAACACGTAATCCAATAACGCTCTCTGGCCATCTCTCCTGCTTACATAAGTATACTTATGTATATCTCGCTTTTTAAACCAGGTATTCCCAATCATCAGTCCTTTTTCAGCACATAAATCTACAAGCTCTTCACCATTTCCATTTACAACACTGAACACCCCATGCATACCAATTATTCCCTCAACTGCCACATTACTCACCTTTGCATTCAAATCACCCATCACTATAACCGGTCTCGTGCATCAAAACCGCTAACACACTCATTCAGCTGCTCCCAAAACACTTGCCTCTCATGATCTTTCTTCTCATGCCCAGGTGCATATGCACCAATAATCACCCACCTCTCTCCATCAACTTTAAATTTTACCCATATTAATCGAGAATTTACTTTCTTACATTCTATCACATACTCCCACAACTCCTGTTTCAGGAGTATTGCTACTCCTTCCCTTGCTCTTGTCCTCTCACTAACCCGACTTACTCCCAAGACATCCAAACCATCTTCCCCTTTACCCTTATTATTATAATATAATATTATTTATATATTATATATTATATTATATATTATATATATTTATTTTTTTTTTTTTTTTTTTTTTTATACTTTGTCGCTGTCTCCCGCGTTTGCGAGGTAGCGCGAGGAAACAGACGAAAGAAATGGCCCAACCCCCATACACACGTACATACACACGTCCACACACGCAAATATACATACCTACACAGCTTTCCATGGTTTACCCCAGACGCTTCACATGCCTTGATTCAATCCACTGACAGCACGTCAACCCCTGTATACCACATCGCTCCAATTCACTCTATTCCTTGCCCTTCTTTCACCCTCCTGCATGTTCAGGCCCCGATCACACAAAATCTTTTTCACTCCATCTTTCCACCTCCAATTTGGTCTCCCTCTTCTCCTCGTTCCCTCCACCTCCGACACATATATCCTCTTGGTCAATCTTTCCTCACTCATTCTCTCCATGTGCCCAAACCATTTCAAAACACCCTCTTCTGCTCTCTCAACCACGCTCTTTTTATTTCCACACATCTCTCTTACCCTTACGTTACTTACTCGATCAAACCACCTCACACCACACATTGTCCTCAAACATCTCATTTCCAGCACATCCATCCTCCTGCGCACAACTCTATCCATAGCCCACGCCTCGCAACCATACAACATTGTTGGAACCACTATTCCTTCAAACATACCCATTTTTGCTTTCCGAGATAATGTTCTCGACTTCCACACATTTTTCAAGGCTCCCAAAATTTTCGCCCCCTCCCCCACCCTATGATCCACTTCCGCTTCCATGGTTCCATCCGCTGACAGATCCACTCCCAGATATCTAAAACACTTCACTTCCTCCAGTTTTTCTCCATTCAAACTCACCTCCCAATTGACTTGACCCTCAACCCTACTGTACCTAATAACCTTGCTCTTATTCACATTTACTCTTAACTTTCTTCTTCCACACACTTTACCAAACTCAGTCACCAGCTTCTGCAGTTTCTCACATGAATCAGCCACCAGCGCTGTATCATCAGCGAACAACAACTGACTCACTTCCCAAGCTCTCTCATCCCCAACAGACTTCATACTTGCCCCTCTTTCCAGGACTCTTGCATTTACCTCCCTAACAACCCCATCCATAAACAAATTAAACAACCATGGAGACATCACACACCCCTGCCGCAAACCTACATTCACTGAGAACCAATCACTTTCCTCTCTTCCTACACGTACACATGCCTTACATCCTCGATAAAAACTTTTCACTGCTTCTAACAACTTGCCTCCCACACCATATATTCTTAATACCTTCCACAGAGCATCTCTATCAACTCTATCATATGCCTTCTCCAGATCCATAAATGCTACATACAAATCCATTTGCTTTTCTAAGTATTTCTCACATACATTCTTCAAAGCAAACACCTGATCCACACATCCTCTACCACTTCTGAAACCGCACTGCTCTTCCCCAATCTGATGCTCTGTACATGCCTTCACCCTCTCAATCAATACCCTCCCATATAGTTTACCAGGAATACTCAACAAACTTATACCTCTGTAATTTGAGCACTCACTCTTATCCCCTTTGCCTTTGTACAATGGCACTATGCAAGCATTCCGCCAATCCTCAGGCACCTCACCATGAGTCATACATACATTAAATAACCTTACCAACCAGTCAACAATACAGTCACCCCCCTTTTTTAATAAATTCCACTGCAATACCATCCAAACCTGCTGCCTTGCCGGCTTTCATCTTCCGCAAAGCTTTTACTACCTCTTCTCTGTTTACCAAATCATTTTCCCTAACCCTCTCACTTTGCACACCACCACGACCAAAACACCCTATATCTGCCACTCTGTCATCAGACACATTCAACAAACCTTCAAAATACTCATTCCATCTCCTTCTCACATCACCACTACTTGTTATCACCTCCCCATTTACGCCCTTCACTGAAGTTCCCATTTGCTCCCTTGTCTTACGCACCCTATTTACCTCCTTCCAGAACATCTTTTTATTCTCCCTAAAATTTACTGATAGTCTCTCACCCCAACTCTCATTTGCCCTTTTTTTCACCTCTTGCACCTTTCTCTTGACCTCCTGTCTCTTTCTTTTATACTTCTCCCACTCAATTGCATTTTTTCCCTGCAAAAATCGTCCAAATGCCTCTCTCTTCTCTTTCACTAATACTCTTACTTCTTCATCCCACCACTCACTACCCTTTCTAAACAGCCCACCTCCCACTCTTCTCATGCCACAAGCATCTTTTGCGCAATCCATCACTGATTCCCTAAATACATCCCATTCCTCCCCCACTCCCCTTACTTCCATTGTTCTCACCTTTTTCCATTCTGTACACAGTCTCTCCTGGTACTTCCCCACACAGGTCTCCTTCCCAAGCTCACTTACTCTCACCACCTTCTTCACCCCAACATTCACTCCTCTTTTCTGAAAACCCTTACTAATCTTCACCTTAGCCTCCACAAGATAATGATCAGACATCCCTCCAGTTGCACCTCTCAGCACATTAACATCCAAAAGTCTCTCTTTCGCACGCCTGTCAATTAACACGTAATCCAATAACGCTCTCTGGCCATCTCTCCTGCTTACATAAGTATACTTATGTATATCTCGCTTTTTAAACCAGGTATTCCCAATCATCAGTCCTTTTTCAGCACATAAATCTACAAGCTCTTCACCATTTCCATTTACAACACTGAACACCCCATGCATACCAATTATTCCCTCAACTGCCACATTACTCACCTTTGCATTCAAATCACCCATCACTATAACCCGGTCTCGTGCATCAAAACCGCTAACACACTCATTCAGCTGCTCCCAAAACACTTGCCTCTCATGATCTTTCTTCTCATGCCCAGGTGCATATGCACCAATAATCACCCACCTCTCTCCATCAACTTTCAATTTTACCCATATTAATCGAGAATTTACTTTCTTACATTCTATCACATACTCCCACAACTCCTGTTTCAGGAGTATTGCTACTCCTTCCCTTGCTCTTGTCCTCTCACTAACCCCTGACTTCACTCCCCAGACATTTCCAAACCACTCTTCCCCTTCTTCCCCTTGAGCTTCGTTATATATATATATATATATATATATATATATATATATATATATATATATATATATATATATATATATATATATATATATATATATATGAAGAAGTAGTTTGTAAGGCATGGCTGTGGATGGTTGGCCCTGGTGTTAGTACATTGTACATAATTGCTGGAAACTATATATGTTAAATGAGGTTGTTGTTGTTCGTCTGTTCCTCACGCTGTCTAGCAAAGGTTGGGAAGGTAATTATATACAGAGAATAATGGACCTACATATAACTCTATATATAGAGACACTTTCCAGTGTATGTATCGCCTGGTGCGAGGCTAGGATCCTGTACCATGAGTTCACTGCTGTCTAGGTTAGGGGCCGTCCGGGGTGCGCCAGTTGACTACCTCACTCAAACTTTCCAACTCAAGTTCTACGAATTACCTGTCATGACCTGTCATGACCTGTACGCCAATGGACGGGTCAGGTCAACAGTTCTGAAGTCCAGACGAAGCTTCACCGCTCAGTGGGCTTCACGAAAGTCGTCTGTCAAGTATATTTTGCTTATGATGATTGACCGCTGAGTGTTGCCGCCCGGTCACCATCTGACCTGCACAGCCCCCTCATATCAGCACACCCGTGTTCTTCCCTCGCCACACTCTCCCTACCGTAACCCTGCCAGTGCCGGAGTTTCCCTGCAGTACAGGCGTGTCCTTAAGGGTGAGAATCTGGACACTACTCCTGCCAACAGCGACCCTGTTCTTTTATTATACGACACTTTACCTTCTCGGGGTAATTACAGCAATTTGTTCGCTGGGTCAAAGTCGTTAACGAACTCTGCGTGATGAAGTAATTTCCATTCTTACTTGATTTAGTTGTGTAAGACACACACGCATGCAAATAATTTTTCATTAACCATTTGTTATCATTATTTCAATATAAGTTGATTATGCTATATATATATATATATATATATATATATATATATATATATATATATATATATATATATATATATATATATATATATATATATATATATATACATATATATGCATGTGTATGTGCTCGCATGTGTCACATAGTTGGATGACATGGAAAGTCCCCATGGGCGCACTGTGGAATCTTCCACTCCTGTTGATGATTGTGTGGAGTTGACCTGTTGATGATCAGGTTGAGCTGACCTAGGGCCGGGCCCTGTCTCGGTGTCAGGCAGGTCAGCTGGTCGACACCAGCCGCTTGTGTGTCAGACTTGTACATCAGACTCACATAGATGAGTACATATCAGTGTTTCTACTGTATACAGACCGCCAGATCTTCATCAAGTAACCACATAACAAAGACAATCTGTTCTCTTCTTACAGGTGAATAAAGTGCAATAACATTATTATTTACTTTACTTATAATAATATTATCATTTACTTTATTACTAATATTATTATTTACTTTACTTATGATAACATTTTTACCTACTTTACTTACGATACGACTGAGTGTGAATATGCAGTAAGGTAAAATCACTTAATTGCCTTCGTCTGAAGTTATCAATACCAGTATTTACAACCAAAATCCTCTCCTCCTGTATAGTAGAAGAAGAAACAGAGGTAGAAGCCAAACATCTTTTTTTCCTGTATAGCTCAGGTTCTTACGCTACCTCTCTCTTGCAGGAAATAGCGACCATACATTTGTGTCAAAAGCGTAGGGGACTAAGAGAAGGAGGGACCAAACTGGAGATGGAAGGATGGAGCTTCAAAGTGTGGCCTGACTTTACATGTTACGGCGCTACCTCGGTGTGGCGGGAAAGTGAGGACGAGTATGAGAGAAATAAGATATATAAGTGTAGGTGTTGCTGGAACGGTTCATCACGACCTTGTAAGTGTAGGTGTTGCTGGCACGGTTCATCACGACCTTGTAAAACGTAGATGCTTTGTGATGTTAATAAAGAATTTGATCTTCATTTCTTATGTCTTCGTTCATCTACAATTTTTCCATTCATTTGTAAGTTTCTGAGAACGGAAATTTCTGCAGAATTTGAGATACTTCCATTATTGTCTTTACAGTAGATAGAAGCGCATTCTTGACCTGAATCACATGTCAGAGATTCAGAAATTATCGGAAAAATCTGAGATGAATAACGAGGAAACATGTGTGACGTGGACTGTGCTCAGTGTCTGCGGTGCTTACCCAAGTGCTGGTCAAGGACAGGTTGACACCATGATATTTACTAATGTATTGTCGCTCTGGTACTGATCTGAAGAACGTTCTCTTCACGTCACTTGGCATTCAGGAAGAAGAGAGAGAAAAAATCGACTTAGCTACGTCGGCAGTCAGTAAACAGGCCGGGCTACAGAGAGGAAAAGTCATGTGAAATAAGAAAACCTTTGTCTGTTGTTCTGGAAGAAAACTTTTGTTTTATTACAATTGATAAAACGTTTATTACAACTGATAAAACGTTCCTTCCATTGTAATTGATGAAACGTTTGTTCCATTACCACTGATGAAACGAAACGTTTGTTCCATTGCCACAGATGAAACGTTTGTTTCAGCACTACTAATGATACGTTTGTTCTACTACCACTAATGAAACGTTTAGTCCATTGCCTGGCATTATCTGGTTCATTGTACTGGGAACCACAAACCATGCAGGTATTGTGGCAACGGAAGAGCCAAGTAAACCTGTCGTCTGCCTGGTTATGCCAAGTGCTTCACGTCTCCCACAGCTTTTTTGTGTTGTTTCTCCTTTTTTGAAGGCTGTTGGTCATTTCACTCGAAGTATTGATTAATCTGGGTATCCTGATGTGCACATTGATTAAATAAATGGGTCATGAACATGAGAGAATGGGTCAAGTCATTAATCCTTAGTAAGGACACGGGTTTCAAACATGAAATATTGTCATTTAGCGACTGAAAGTTCCCTTTAATTCGCCGGCTGGCTCGGACGATTCATTCCCTTCATTTGTTTGTTCCAGTTCAGATATTTAGACATCCGTTTGAGCCGTGAGTGATGTGTTGACTCAAAGTGGTCGGAACACCGGACAATCAACGATAACTGCAACTCTGCCAGACAGATTGTTGCCAATTACTCCGGGTGGGTTCGTCAATACTAGCGAGCTGGCAACCTCCAACCCCAGGGATCTAGCTGTATTCTTGATAAGGAAGACATAGTATGTATCAAGGGAAGCTAACACACGCCTAGCTCACAAATGTCTGTACCTTGACCACTGACAACACGGCTCCCTGTGTCTGTCAGTACCTCTGCCAACATAAACACTCTGGTACAGTGTAAGAACAACCTGAGAAAAGATATACAGTTATCTTGATCCAAGAAGTGCCGCGTATCTCTGTAAGAGACGCTTTTTATACTACCAAAGGACAATCATCGATATTGGTGACTATTTTCAAATGGCCCGCCAGCAGACGTCACATTAGGGGGTTGGGTTTGTATTGCGTCATATCATAAACCAACCACTAAACGATCAGCTAGAATAAAAGCTGCCAGATTTAGCCACAATTTGAGTCGTCTAATTCGAGGAGCCGTGTCTACTCTGGACTAACTTGACTGTGACTCGTGTGTCGCAAATATCATTTGTGTATCGGTGGTCATCAGTGCCATCCATGGGAATGGGGCTAGTGATGACAGCACTTGTGGTTCACATATATGTGAAGGTGACTTTGTAATATAGACCGTGAAGGAAGTACTACATTTGTCGGGGAAAATGAAGAAGAAAGTGAGTGAAGGTACAGTTACAAAGGTAGTCATCCTTGGCGCACGAGTATAAGCCCTACGCGGAAGGATGATGACAACAAAGCACTGTGATCTGTGTGCATACTGAAGCTGGTGAGTACTGACTTATTTGCATGTCAAGTGGATGGTGGGGGACGGTAGGTATAGAAGTACGTACATTATCCGAGGTGACCTCTCCACGTCACACAACTAATCATTATTTTCTGATTTTTGGTCTTTGTCATGTTACCATTCTGGGTAACATCAACGTAAGTGATATACAAGGTCACAGAAGTATGAGTTTGAATATAGGTAGAGCTTGTACAAAAAACTTTACACCGACTCCCTATATCATATCTTTACACCGACTCCCTATATCATATCTTTACACCGACTCCCTATATCATATCTTTCTCATTACATGATTCATCAAAAATAATTGATAAGTAATTGATATAAAATTTCCGAAGATTCTAACGGTACCACAGGGTGTGCCACAGGGTGTACCACAGGGTGTACCACAGGGTGTACCACAGGGTGTGCCACAGGGTGTACCACAGGGTGTACCACAGGGTGTACCACAGGGTGTGCCACAGGGTGTACCACAGGGTGTGCCACAGGGTGTTCCACAGGGTGTGCCACAGGTTGTACCACAGGGTGTACCACAGGGTGTTCCACAGGGTGTACCACAGGGTGTACCACAGGGTGTGCCACAGGTTGTACCACAGGGTGTTCCACAGGGTGTTCCACAGGGTGTACCACAGGGTGTGCCACAGGGTGTACCACAGGGTGTGCCACAGGGTGTACCACAGGGTGTGCCACAGGGTGTACCACAGGGTGTGCCTCAGGGTTGTCTTATAGCCATTATTCTTCTTGATATACGACAGGCCAGAAGGATAGGATTCATGCCTGTGTTTGTGGTACAGCCAAGGTGATGATAGAGGTAGAGTAGTGAGGTCGTCACCAGAGGAGGAGGTCAACACCAATGATCACTTCCCGGTGACCTCAGTACAGGAGGTCAAGGCTAAATGTCAGCTCCCGATAACCTCATTAGAGGAAATGGTCAGATCCAGGTGACCCACGGTCCACGATCGTAATTGGGAAGATAAGAAGTCTCAGAGTGAAGCATGCTGGTTGGGGCCTCGTCAGGGTCCAGGGTGGGAGGTAGGGACCATCATCAGGGTCCAGGGTGGGAGGTAGGGACCATCATCAGGGTCCAGGGTGGGAGGTAGGGACCATCGTCAGGGTCCAGGGTGGGAGGTAGGGACCATCATCAGGGTCCAGGGTGGGAGGTAGGGACCATCATCAGGGTCCAAGGTGGGAGGTAGGGACCATCGTCAGGAGATACTGACATGCAACTTTAACATTTCGTTTTGTTACTTTTCAGTTAGTCTCTTGTGAATCCCAATATACCGAGTGTGTGTAACACATACCGGGGTTTTCCTCACCATTCGAAACATAAAAGAGGATGGGATAAATGTGGAATTAGAATATCGGGAAATATTTTAAGACAACTGAATTACTGGGTATTCCATAATACAGGTTGATATTAATAATAAGTCTGTGATGCTACTATTTTCAGTGACGTGCATCACCTTATCAACATAGAGGTCACTCATGTTGATGATTACTTCAAAAATAGTTATCATGACTTTTTTTTTAGAAGAGTAAAGTTTATAGTAGTGCGAGGTAACGGAAGAGGTTCCAATAATTTCATTCATGCAGACTTGGGCCATAACGTGGGCACGCCATCTGTGCCGCTGCTGGCTCAGAGCCTCG
>NC_092266.1:33998256-34015756 GCF_036320965.1 Panulirus ornatus
AGAAGAGTGTAATAGGGAAGAACTGAAGTAAACAGGATGGTGCTTGTGGCACGTACCAGTGGAGGCTGCCACGGACGGCTTTAAGGCTGCGAGGGGCTGGTGTGAGGGTTGGCACGTACGGGCATGGAAGAGCACTGGGCACCACACTGTGACAGAACTTAATGAACAATAAAATGAAAATGTTCATAAGGATGAGGTAGGATATTCCGAAAATTGTGACGAAAGAAAAACAAAAAGCAAAGAAGATGAAGTCTGGAACACAAGGAAAAAAACGAAGAAAAATTAGGAAAATGTACTGGGATAAAGGTGAGGACCTAAAGGAAAATATGGAATCATTTTGGGGGAATATAAGGTAAAACATGAGGTGATAGTGGAGAGTGAGAGTGTAAGGAAGTTGTGGTGCACCAGTGATGAGAGTGTAGGGACTGTGGGAAGCGAGAGAGGATGAAACTTAAGAGAATGTGTTTAAAAACAAGAAGTTGGAGAATATGGATGTGTTGGTAAGATGGATGCCAAGTGAATGATGAACAGCAGGTGTGTGTGTGTGTGTGTTTGTGTGTGCGCGCGCGCACAAGTTTTATATGCGTGATTTGTACGCACCCTCACGCACCAGTAAATATGCCTTTCCAAATTCTTTATTGTACTTATTTGATTTCCATGTAATTAATCAGAGAATTAATATAACAGTTTAATGTCAACATGATAAGCTTCTCGCTATTACCTTAACAAGACAAACAGGTATACAATTCCAGGCTTGGCTGATTAAGTAAACACAGTGAAGTTAAAAGATAAGACTTGAGAGCACACATGGGTAATGATTCAGGTCTGAGGAATATTTCATTCGTCCTTTGAATTCGCTGTTCCTTTCTTGAGCTTAATCTAGAGAGATTCTGTCAGATTAAAGTTACCTGCAAATTGCTGATTTATACAGACAGTCACCCCTTCCTCAGTTTGGTGGAGGGCGTTGGGGGTCCTTCACTTGTGTCTTAACGTAACTATCTCTTTCCCTCACGTAAGTAACTCATTTTGCCCACCTCATTTTCTCCTCATATCTTAAGTAAGATCTATAATCCCCTCTGTTCATCAGGTTCCCCTCCTCCACCATCTCAGCCAACGACATTACTGCTTTGAGCTTATGACCACACTTTCCTCACACCATCTCCATGTGTCATGCCCCAGCCCCATGTGTCATGCCCCAGCCCCATGTGTCATGCCCCAGCCCCATGGGTCATGCCTCAGCCCCAAGTGTACTGTTGCAGTCCCTAATAACTACTTATTTGTAATTTCTTACTTGTGCTATACAGGGGGGAGGGTTTACATTCGTGTAGGCCCATCATTTGAACATTAGCTGCTGTCATACAAATTAAGCCTCTACTGTATCCTTCAGCCGTTTAATCCATTGATCCATCATTTCTTTATGCAGCAGAAGTACTTCTTTTCATCTTTTCTACAAGTCTTTTCCTTGATTTCATGTTATGTCTTCTAGTTGTGTCCCTACATCTCCGTCGTCATTTTGGTTCAGAGGCTGTGATCAGGACAACGCTTACACTTCTCTCTTCTACGATGGGCAGGTTGAGGCCCCTAGTCTTTACCTGTAACATAGCTCACTTGATTATGGTGTCATCTTTGTTATCTTCCTCTAGACCTTCTCGTTTAGCGTTTTGTGCTTCTTAAACCCGAGAAGTATATTTCAGTTTTGGCCTGGCATTGGATGTGAATAGAAGCTTGAATATTTTCTTACCCATGAAAAATAATGCAGTTCTCATATTGTCTAGCAGACTTAGTATTACTAACTATTTTCCAAAGGTGGGAAACTGGCGACAGGTTAGGGACTACATCGACACTCAGGTCTGTCTCACACACAGATTCCTTCAGGTTATTTTCTGCTACAATCGTATTCATACAGAGACCTTCACTGCACCACATCCTCGTTACTTTACATTCACTGCGGTTGAAATTCATTATCCACGGATCAGACCAAGTTTGGAGACTGCCTGGCTCCCCATGTAAGTTGATGCAACTCTCCACACTTTCCACATCCTTCTTGACCTTTGTGTCATCTGATAACTTACTCAGGTAGGAATCCATGCCCTCTGGTGAGTCATCACACATACTGAGAACAGAAACCTGCGAGAGTCCACAGATGGTCTCAACCTAATTTCGACAGGGTTTCCATGACTTGCGTTCTTCGTTCCCTACCAGTATCATCTTGCTCTCTGTCCAGTGCTCACTGTTTACATCACTCCAGTCAGAACACATTTATAAAATGCTCTTCATCTCTAATAGAATTTTATCAAAGACGAAGGAAATTAGAAATGATAAGAAAAATAGCAACAAAACGAATTTTTGATGCTCAGAAAGTCGTGGAGATATAGAAGAGTTTTCTCAAGAAAACTTTAAACTGATTCAACGAGATGTTATAGAAATATTCATAATAAACTATTACAATAAGGCTGTCTGTAATTTGTTTACGTCGAGCAGAGATATCAGCATGAAGATAAAAGAAAAGAGATTTGATAAAAATCTGGGCAAAAGTCTTTCTTTTTTTTCAGCAGGAGAGATTAGAACACCTCAATAAACTACCAACAAATTTTGTTCAAGGTAAGACCATCAGTACATCTAAACAAGATCTGAACAAATGATCAGAGCTACATGACAAAACTGTTCGTAAATAGAACTATGATGTGTACGTGTTTCAGCTTCTCTTCGCAGTAAGAACTAAAATCTTATTTTCCTAGAGTACCCGGTAGTGGTAATTAGATCATCATGCGTTTTACACTTAGCTTTTCCCATAGAATCTTCATGTCAATATACTCCACACTACACGGTTCTCCTTCATAACTCTGTTCCCTCTGGGTGATGTGCCGGAGGGAGTTGTGGGAGAGAAGGAGCCTTCTAGTTTACTATCTATCCTGTCCCCAGTTACATAGGATATTGTTCTCCTGCAGATGACCTCGTTGTAGACCATCATGTCTTCTGTTGTCTGTCTTTCCCACGTAATCCTTCACATCCTCTCCTTCATACCCTCTCCCCTAATACCCCTTCCCCTTTCTCTTTCTCCTTCACGCTTCTCTCTTCTTTCCATCACATCCTTCCCTCTCTTCACACTTCTCCCTTCCCCTCTCCGTCAAATCCCTACGCCTCCCTCTTTTTCTATCACCTCTCACTCTCTTTCACCCAAATTCCTCAGTCTTTTCGCTCTCGCACTCATTTCGTCATCTCTCCTTATACTTTTCACTCATTATCTCCCTGACACCCTTCCTTCCCTCCCTCCGTCACCTCGACTGCAACAAGGATACCGTCCACCTCTGCGTGTATGATAGAGTCTCCCGCTCGTAAAGGATAAAGTCATTCACAGTCAGGGTCCTTTCCTCCTCTTTCTTAGTTTTTTCTCCCTCCTCCTCATCCCTCATGCCTCAGGACCCCCTCATATTGTCACACTCATCTTTTCCCCCTCCTCATCTCCCTCCTCATCGCTGCTGTCTCCAGGTCTAGTTCCCCTGAACCTCCTCTGATGTAATCCCACACCCACACTGACTGATATAACCCCTCAAACACCATCTCCACACACTCCACGACCCACACCATCCCCACATACTCCACGACCCACACCACCCCACACACTCCATGACCCACTGAATGATTGTTGCCATAGAAAGTGGTGAAAGAGCTTCGGAGGACAGTTGCCAAAAGCCACGCGTCATTCAGTCGAAATATCCCAAATTTGTTTTAATTAAATGATAGAAAAAACTCCTGTTCCTGACGAGTAGGTTCCTCCTGAGGTCCGTCAGTTGCCGTAACCTAACCTAACCCATGGATCATTGTGCGTTATGACCCAGTGTTGCCTGGCACATCGCACGGCTACAGTAAAATTGGCAGTGGGTGACTAACTTGCCAGACGTTCCATCATTTCTCATGATCATGTGCAATTTTCACAGGTTCACTAGAGTTTATGTTGTAGAGTAAACCTACATGAACACCGTCACTATGGCATCACACATCAGGGTTGGTCACGTTGCTTTGCTGCATGAGGGTGGGTGAGGTAATTAGAACATTCTTGATTTGTAAGTTGATAAGTTAATATTATCACAATCATCATCATCATCATATCTCGAGGTGTTTACAACAACTGTAAAATCAAGTATAGAAAAATTATGTTGAAATAGCAAATGACATTTAGGCAGGGAATCCTATATTTTACGACGCCTTCAAATCCTTCATTCTTCATTTTTTCTCAGAGCAAAATGCATATTTCTGTAACTTGAACCGGTATTAGTCACTGTCATTTCGACGTACGACCTGACCTGTCGTATTGTACAGGTAACCAACCAGCACAACAACAACAATAACAACAACAACAACAACAACGCCCTGAACTAAAATGCTCAAATTTAGTCATTTCTGACACAGTTTGTTTACACCAATCAAAAATAAAAAATGGCCAGAAACGTATATTTGCCCATCTGTTTCGTCGCCAACTATAAACAAGATATAATGCTTTACTTTTAATTGGACCAACTATACATTACCCTGTATCTAGATGAAACATTGCATTTACTCTAATTTTACTTTGATTATATTAATTGATTTTTTTAATTAATTGATGCACAGCTGTCAAGATATTTGGTACAACTTTGCTGTCTTCTGAAAGCTATGTAGAGCTTCCAGAATTACTGGAAGCCGGCGTCTGGCCTTATGGCCAAGTTACCATCCAAGTAAAAAGGATGAAATCTAATGTAAACAAAAGGAAATGTACGGTAATGTCTGGTTTGTCCTTATGAATAACGTAGAGGAAGAGTTCTCTCTCTCTCTCTCTCTCTCTCTCTCTCTCTCTCTCTCTCTCTGTCACACATACACACACACACACACACACACACACACACACACACACACACAAACAAATTCACAACAGAGGGAAGTATAGCACTGTCAAAACTAAAGAACATTACAAGGTTGGAGTACCATACACACAAGAGAGAAAATGATAATGAAATATACCAATATACAGCAGCACTACAGTTCTTGCTGGGACGCTCAGAAGATCCATCTGTAATTCTGTTCCCGGGTCCAGATATCCAAGAGCAGTAAGTCTTTCCCTAGTTAATCATCATTTTATTTCAAGCAATAGGATGATAATTGGTGAAGGTCGTGACCCAACTACATTCATAGTGTCAGTCTGTGTGATACACGGTCACAGGTGGTAGTAGCCACCATTCCACAACTGATGTTTTCCTGCAGGTTTTTGTCTCAGTAAATTTTTCTAAGAGATGACCTAGTCATTCCGGTTTTCATGAAATCATTGACCTCATTTAAATTTCCCTCAGCTGAACTATGTTGTCCACTTAACGGTGTTTTTGATGCAGTAAACCGTTCTCTCCTGAAGGATTTCATTCAGTAATCGCTATCATCCTGAAGTCTTTGATCAAGATCATGTTTCCCTGAAGTCTTCAAGACGAACATCTCAAACTGATGAATTTCCCAAACAGTCATCAGGATTTTTTGTGTGAAATGATTTTCTCTGAAACTTTTGACCCAGTGGTCTGTTTCTTGAGGTCTTGAGTTTTGCGGCTCTCCCTCCCCCTCTGATCATCCTGGAACACATAATCACTCCAGCATTGATCCAATAATTGTCATCTATAAATGGGATCCGGATCCCCCGGTGTCCCTGTCCCATATCATTTGTAAACACCAGCTGGGATAGTTGGTCTCCCTCGACCTCTCACTTATGTTGTTAGATGACCACCAGCTGCCAGGTCGTGGACACCTTCCTGGACAGATGGTCTCCCTTGACCCTCCACAGATGGTGTTCGATGAGAGTCTGTGACGACGAGGAGGAGGAGAGAATTTTCCGATGCTCCCGGAAGACAAAGCTGGCCGCCCACAGCTGGCCACTTCCAGGAGGCTTATCAGAAACTCTTTTGTAATTTGAGTCTTTCGAAGTGGTGTACCACCTGTGGATGATCTTCACTGGTATCACTTGTGGATGATCTTCAGGTGGTGTACCACCTGTGGACGATCACACACAAGAAGTAACACAGTTTCTGAGATATTTCATCCAGTTTTTCAGCTCTTTATGGAGGCCAGTATGCCTGTGTGATGCCCCACAATATACCTTCAGGACTTCCTGCAGACAGAATCCCTCAGCTTTAAGTTCCTCCTGAGCAATGCAGCCAAAGGAGCCCCAACTTACAATCCTTGCAGTGGAAGTTTTTGCAGAAAGTTCCAGTTTATATTACCAAACAAAAAGGTTTTGTGGAGAGCTTTCGGAAACTAACCCTCCGGATGGAAGTGTTCCATACGGAGCTCTGGAAAATAATAGGTCCAGAACAGATTCAGTTCGTCTTGCATTACCCATTATTTTAAAGGTCGATCGCTCCAAAGGTGGTAGCCTCGTCACCACATCTACAAGGAGCTTCTTCCAGTGTTATCATTTCAGAAGGATCTCTTTTTCAATCGCAACATTGTTGCTTTACGTATTAAGGGAAGGTACTCACGAGCTGGCCTTCTGACATGTCCTCCTGCTACAGACAGACAGCTTTAGGGCCTTTGTATCGAGGAGCCCTCAGGCAGTAGGAGAATGTGGCAACTGTTGCAAAAAGTGGCGGGCGATGGAGCGAGGCAAGGCGACGACCCTTGTTGACCTGCCCCTGGGACCCGGCAGCCAGGCTGACTTATGGCCAGACTGCTGGTACATGAGAGAGAGAGAGAGAGAGAGAGAGAGAGAGAGAGAGAGAGAGAGAGAGAGAGAGAGAGAGACTGGGTTACATAGACTAGATAAGCAATTCAAAGGCAACGTCAGATTTATTTTCCATGAAATTAACAACAACGCCTCAGGAATTCTCTCGTCACGGAAATACTGAGTCCAGGATCCTGCTTAACCTCTAGTGATTCCAGCAGTGTCCCTGTAATTCTTGGTAACAATTGTTTCGATTTTTCCACGGAAATCTTCTGATGGTCCACAATATTACGCATCTTTATCATCTACTTTGTAAATAAAGATAAAACGGCTAATATTTCATTAGAAAAAGTATATTCACAGGTTGATTTTAATCATATTTTTCTATTCATTTGAATAGTTTGTTTTCGGTCTCTTTCTTACCTACAAACTTTGCCATCTGTCCTGGGAAGTCTCTAACACAGGACCTTAATTGTAGTGATTCTGCAACAAATACTTCAGTCATGAATAAAGCTCTGACCATCGAACCTTGCACTAGCTCTTCCATCAGAGGGTCACTGGTGTGACAACACGCCTCCCTGGACGCTGCTGGTCCAGAGTATACAAGGTTAACATGAGAGGGTCCAGGGGTTCTGGTGAGTGTTCCATCAAACTTGCAGTGCCACCACAGGTCAGTGCTGACCTACCAGTGCTGCCACAGGTCACCCCTCAGCCACTACAGCTACCAGAAGTCATTCATGACCCACCATTGCTGCAAGAGGTCATTCCTGACCCACCAGTGTTGCCACAGGTTACTCCTGACCCACCAGTGTTGCCACAGGTTACTCCTGACCCACCAGTGTTGCCACAGGTTACTCCTGACCCACCAGTGCTGCAAGAGGTCATTCCTGACCCACCAGTGTTGCCACAGGTTACTCCTGACCCACCAGTGCTGCAAGAGGTCATTCCTGATCTACCAATGCTGCCAGAGGTCAATGCTGACCATAGGACTCACTAGGTAGATGTATGGGGTAGGTAGGTAGGTGATGGTGGGTAGGTAGGTAGATGTATGGGGGAGTCGAAGGTGACAGTGGTGTGTGGGGGACGCCAGAATGAGAGTGATGTGTGGGGATGTCGGAACCACAATGGTGTGAGGGGGATGCCTGGACGACAGTGGTGTGTGGGGAAGGTGAAATGTTTGAGGTGTGGTGGTGAAGTTGTAAGTGTCAGAGGAGCATCAGGAGAGGATGTCATGCTCGAAGGAAAGCTGTCGGAGCTGTGACGTCGTGGCATCAGTGTTGGAGTGATAAGGGAAACTGGGACGATAAGGGAACCTTGAGGAGATAAGGGAAACGGGGTGATAATGGAGGCTGTGGAGAGTGGGGAGAGTGGAAGGGGAAGGGTAGGGGAATTGGAGGGGGGGTGAGACGAGTCTTTGATGGGGTGATAAAGGAAGCATTATTTGCAAGGCAGTGACGGAAAACTACGAACATGGCAAGAGCAAATATGGCTGGGTATGTTATGGAAGAAGAAACATGTGTTCACCGGCGACAGTTGGATCTTAAATGCACACATGGATGCTAACTACGAGATGAAATGTTATGAATTACGTTGACATGTTACCATAGTCTGAGGAATAAGACGTCAGTGAAATAATCTTTGGTGACCTAAAGCTAAGGAAGCAAGGCAGAGAAGCAGTAAAGAGAGCAAAAGTTAGGCTTCATAAGTAAAGCATTTTATTTCAAGTTTAGAAAACTAATTTTCACCCTTCACAACTGAGCGTTGCTCTCTCACCTTCTTTGCTATGTGTAGCCTTGGTTACCCTGCTTGAAGAAAATCATCGTTACAGCAACGAGAGGACAGCGGTGGACCGAGGAACAGGTCCTACGAGGGGTCTGTAGACCTGATATGATACAAGTATTGAAAACCATCAAAGATTTTGACAGTCTTGATGGAAACAAGTAATCAAGGATGATCCAGTGTGACTCATGTGTAGTTAGGGATACAAACTCGTGGGTGTACGCTGTACTTCTATTTCTTCAACAGGATTGTAAACATTAAGAATATTGAACAATTAGAGTGGTTGAAAGTACTATCATAGATACATTTAGGAATGATCTTGACAATGATTATCTTCAAGTCCACGACTATATGTTCGTCTCTGTGGAAGTAAAGTCTCTGTGTTTCCTCTATCTCTCTAGTTTCTTCCACTTCTCCAACAGCCTCGAAAGGACTCAATGGTCTGTTATTGTTTAAATTCTTTATGTTCCTTTATCTGATGCGATCCCGGGAGAAAGGGAGGGAGGGTGGGGGAGAGGGGGGAGGGGGGGGAGGTTATCGTTATGGGGAAGCTATAATGGAAGACCTGATCTTGAGCAGGTACTCAGAGCAGAGTGTGGTCAGGTCTACAGACACCTGTGACGCTCTGGTTAATTTCTACTTTCATCTCCTTATACCACTTTCTTTCACTGGAGATGGCCTATTTCGCCTGTACCATGTTGGTCATTGTAAGGGGAAAATCATATATGACTAATGTTATATATGATTATGGGAAGAATGATCATGGTACGAGTGATCATGGCAGGAGCCAGAGTGATCATGATAATAATGAAGATGATGGGAGAATCATCCATGGTAGAAATGTATCATTGGAAAGGTAATAAAGATAGTATGGTATGGTGAGTGCGGCCACAGTGTCTTCGCTGTATCTTGCCACTGCCAGAGTTCCTGTCTTGCGTCAAACTGTAACTTCTGTCAGGTGAAGAACCAGAGGGAGGTAGGCGGCCAGCAGACTCCCTCCACTCCCTCCGCTGGTGAGTCTTCAGTGCTCCAAGCCAGCCAGCTCCCTGACACTCGACAGGGCGACGGTAAAGTAAGTGGCTATTGATAAGAGGATGATAAAATAAGTGACCACTGGCTGCAGGACAGTAAGGTCAGTGACCACTTGCGGCAGGACAGTAAGGTCAGTGGACTTTAACAGGATGGCAGGCAGTAAGGGTAGTGGCTCGTGACAGGAAAACGATAAGGTCGAGAACCCTAAGAATAATGTGTTTCCTCTACATGTTGGTGATGATGATCAGATGGGAGAGAGAGAGAGAGAGAGAGAGAGAGAGAGAGAGAGAGAGAGAGAGAGAGAGAGAGAGAGAGAGAGAGAGAGAATTATAAAGGATAATCTTACCCAAACAACCAAGAGGACATGTGTCAGGATAATACTGGTGCAGCAGT
The DNA here is from genome assembly GCF_036320965.1 of Panulirus ornatus. NCBI lineage: Eukaryota > Metazoa > Arthropoda > Malacostraca > Decapoda > Palinuridae > Panulirus > Panulirus ornatus. Next base: position 34,008,137 of record NC_092266.1, read on the forward strand.
TGTGAGCCGTGTCTATTGGATCCTGTAACGAACACCTGCTTCATACAGCTTCCTCGTACCGCCCTCTGTACCATCTCCCTTCACACATCATCATGGGTCAGAGTCATTAATAACTATATCTAATACTTTTAATTACTTTTTTCAGCTAACGTCAGCAATTATCTATTACCGATAATGTATCGGGTTATCGGTTGTTTGTAGGTTATATCTAGAACATATGACGTTAGGATATAAAGTGATGTTTATAATGTAGCATCATCATGTCTAGCTAGTGCTGGTCCACGTGACATACCTTTGATTTGACCTCATCCTTGCCCTCACTGGTCTTGACCCCATCCTTGTCCTCACTGGTCTTGACCCCATCCTTGTCCTCACTGGTCTTGACCCCATCCTTGTCCTCACTGGTCTTGACCCCATCCTTGTCCTCACAGTACAGTACCAACTGCTCCGTGCGGTAAGCCATGGCTTGTGGGACTTCATCCCTTGACGGGCGGACGTGTGAACAATCCTCTCGTTTAATGGTGTTAAAACTTCTTATCTTAATCATGTCAACATGTTAAGTACTTATACTTACATATGTTAGATTTTCCAGACAGCGGAGTTAATATACCCTCGGCCAAGGATTTTCTTCTCCACAGTTAAGGGACTTGACCATCATAGCTTAAAGGCATTCACCCCTTTCGTTTAAAGGTGTTGTCCTTTCCGTTTAAAGGATTTACCATCTACATTTAAAGGCGTTCTTTTCTTGTTTACCGTGTGTATGTCAAGCTCTTCATCCTTCCCAAATAAAGGCGTTCTTCGTCTTCGTTGAAAGACGATCTCCCCTTCCCCCTCCCCCTCCACGTTTAATGGTGTCTATCCTTTGAAATTTCAAGACACTCTCATCTCTCTCCGTTTAAAGGTCTTCATCCTCCGCTCTGGAAGACCAACACAAACATGGTACAGTTCTTCAGAGACAGGTCCACACAAACATATCTGACATAAATACTCAAGCTTAACAAAGTCTTGGCTACGTTTTTCTAACATAGCGCCGTAATTAAGATAACCATCATAACCTAACATACAAGTATGGTTAAGCAGGCAAGCACTGCAGCATACCATCATGGTTGAGATAACCATGATATAAGTTTAACGAGGTGTGCTTGACCTGATTTTGACCAGTACGTCAGTTTGTCTGAATCACACTGACTCTTATCCATCCATAATGACAACTGGATTAAAGATGATAATGATTACTGGAACAAGAGCCTAGGGTTGCGCCGGTCTTCTTAACGTCAGACTCTCATGCTGCCCATAACGACTTCCTCCTGAAGAAGACTTTGTCGAAAATGAGTGAAAAGAATAAATTCCATATTCTTGCTCTCAACTGCTCTGCTACCTTCTACACACTGTGAACCTAATCTAAGCTGTGTTCCTCTCACATGATTCTATCTCTTAATTTCACCTTGCTTCTTTTCTCATATTATTTAATATCTTACCTGCTTGGTCACCGTCTGAACCTAGATGTCACAGGCTGCAGCTAGGCGTCACAATGTGGACGTAAGTGACACGTTGTAAACCTTGTGATGCCACATAATTTCTGTTCTCTCTACCAACCTATCAACCCCACACTAACTCACTGTTCCCAGCCTCATAACTCCAACACTGCCTCACACCGCACATCTCTCCCTCACACCCTTCAAAAACGGAAGTTGACTCACCTGTGCAGCGGGAGAGGGTAGAGGAGACGGAGAGGTATACGGGGCGCCACGGTCATAACTTGGGCCGTGTTGTCGTGCGTCCACCATCCCTCCCACCTGACCACTCGGGGGCCGCCTCCTACTGCTCCTGTTCCTTCTGGTGCACCGCCCAGTGACCAGTCTTGGTGATCTCCCTGATACACCTCTCGGTGACAGTGTTGGTGCCCCTCCTGGTGCGGTGCCTGGTGACCAGTGTTGGTGCTGCTCTTGATGCACTGCTTGGTGACCAACGTCTCAGGTGTGTTGTTTCCCTCCCCAAGAACATTATTCTATTAACAAGTAACTTTAACATAGCCAACTGCATTCCTTGCAGTATTCTCACATGAAGTGAAATCTTGAAAGTACTCTCTGTGTGTACGTTGGTGCGGGTGATGCTATAGTCACCCTTCCTTCACTCTCGACAAAGATTTCTTCCTTCATTCTTCCCTACTGGTCAAAACATGTTCGACTGTGAATCTCTAATGGTGACTTCCACCTTCAACACCGAGGAGAGTATATCCAGACAGACAGAGAAACAGACAGACAGAGAAACAGACAGACAGACACACACACACACACACACACACACACACACACACACACACACACACACACACACACACACACACACACACACACACATTATGTGTATGAGGACCGTCAGAAAGCATTTGATACTGAAGCACATAAGAAGATGGTAAAGAAGCTGGATCTTCGTTCAGGATAAAAAAGGGAAATTCCTTTGGTTAACAGATGATAATGTTAGTGTAGAGACACAGAGGACACATGAAAAGATAGTTTTATGGAAATGTATTGGGGTCAGAAGTGGCGTGCCGCAGGGTCCTGGGAACATTGGTTGTCTCGATCAATGTAAATGACTTGCCAGAAAGATTGGACTTCTACCTGAATATATATGCGGATGAAGTCAAGGTTTTCGAACAAAATACGTAAATTATCCCGAGTAGATATGCAAGATGTCCACTGAAAAATACATATCATTATTCACCTTCAAATACATGAAGAACTAAATGATCAACTACTTAACCAACACAATGACGATACTGTCACGAATATTGAAGTATTAGAAAAGATGTATGTAGGGGAATCAGTAGAGTCAGAGAAATTTGGCTTTAACACTGGATGGAATGACAAACACCTTCATTAAGAAGATAAAAAGAGCAATAGCAAAACCAGTGATGTTACTGATACAGCAAAGTCAGCTTGACAGGAAATTAAAAAAGATTCACAAAATGGCTTATGTGACACCAGCACACAAAAAAGGATCATACACTATACCTGAGCAACATGGTCCAGTTAACTCGATTTCACGTGTAATGAAAGTCTCTGAGAAAGGTAGAAGGACATATACTAGAGCACCTGATCCAGCACAACTAAAAAACGAATACCAACATGGATTTGTACCAGGAAAAGTATGTACACCCAAATATTGGTCCATGACAATAGCATATAAGAAACTGTGAGGCAAGGAAAGCGAACGGACTTTGCTTTCCTCAAATTTACTACGGCATTTGAGAAAGTGAACTACAGACTTTTATAAGGAAAATGTACAGACAAAACGTTAAGTGCTATGAGGAAAAGTGAATCAAACCGATTTCAGTCAAAAGAAAACTCACAGCAATAGCAAATGGAAGTACGTATGACTGATGAAGATGTTTTAAGTGTGCTACAATGAAGGGTGTTGGCCTCAGTTCATTATATATAAGTTATCAAACATAGAGAGAGAGAGAGAGAGAGAGAGAGAGAGAGAGAGAGAGAGAGAGAGAGAGAGAGAGAGAGAGAGACACATACTTTACTCGTTTGAGAGAAACTCCTCTGCCTCTAGGTTTTCCCCACTCCACCACCCACACTACATACTCGTAACATTTTCCACAGTGTATCCTAATCAGTCCTATCGTACGTTTTCTCTAGATCCATAAATGCCCCATCCAAATCCTTCCCTTTCCCTAAGTATTTCTCGTACAGAATCTCCAATCTAGACACTTGATCCACACATATAAGCCACATTGTTCCTGCCCAGTCTCTGCATACCACCACCCTTTCAATCACTTTTGCCTTTTTTTGCCTCTGTATAACTGCATTATACAGGCATTCCTCGGGCACCTCACCTTGACCCAAACATACAATGAAAATCCTAACTGACCAGTCTACAACATTGTCAACCCTGTCTCGAGAAAGACAACTGCAATTTTATCACTCCAGCCTCTTTGTCACATTTCACCTTACTCACGGTATTTACCACATATTCTCTTTTCACCAAACAACTTGGTATGACGCCTCGCATGCTTCTATGACCCAAACAGCCACATCTGCCACCTGTCATCTAACACATTCAACAGTCCTATATAATACTCACTCCATCTTCTCTTCATCTCTTCTTTGCCTTTCATCACTTCCCTATCTGCTCCCACCACTGATGCTCCTCACACTATTCACTTTCATTCAAAACATTTTCTTATTCTTAAAGTTTGCAGAATTTCACACATCCCCAACTCTTTTCCACCTACTACATCTTTCCCAACCTCCTACTGCTTCTTCTAGTATATTTTGTATAACAAATGTTACTCCTGTATATAAAAAGGAGGCAAAAAATGTGCTTTGAACTACCCCCAATTAGCCTTACGTCAGTGTTAGGTAAAATGATGGAAAAAATAATACGAGATAAGATTGTCACGTTTCTAGAACACAAAATTATATCGGACAACCACCACGGTCTCCGCAATAAAAGATCCTGCTTGACAAATCTGCTCGAATTTTTAAATGTTATTTATCAGAATTGGGTCGAAAAAGTACTGTCTGATTTACTATATTTAGATTTCCAAAAGGCTTTCGATATATATATATATATATATATATATATATATATATATATATATATATATATATATATATATATATATATATAGAGCAGTGTGGTTTCAGAAGTGGTAGAGGATGTGTGGATCAGGTGTTTGCTTTGAAGAATGTATGTGAGAAATACTTAGAAAAGCAAATGGATTTGTATGTAGCATTTATGGATCTGGAGAAGGCATATGATAGAGTTGATAGAGATGCTCTGTGGAAGGTATTAAGAATATATGGTGTGGGAGGAAAGTTGTTAGAAGCAGTGAAAAGTTTTTATCGAGGATGTAAGGCATGTGTACGTGTAGGAAGAGAGGAAAGTGATTGGTTCTCAGTGAATGTAGGTTTGCGGCAGGGGTGTGTGATGTCTCCATGGTTGTTTAATTTGTTTATGGATGGGGTTGTTAGGGAGGTAAATGCAAGAGTTTTGGAAAGAGGGGCAAGTATGAAGTCTGTTGGGGATGAGAGAGCTTGGGAAGTGAGTCAGTTGTTGTTCGCTGATGATACAGCGCTGGTGGCTGATTCATGTGAGAAACTGCAGAAGCTGGTGACTGAGTTTGGTAAAGTGTGTGGAAGAAGAAAGTTAAGAGTAAATGTGAATAAGAGCAAGGTTATTAGGTACAGTAGGGTTGAGGGTCAAGTCAATTGGGAGGTGAGTTTGAATGGAGAAAAACTGGAGGAAGTGAAGTGTTTTAGATATCTGGGAGTGGATCTGGCAGCGGATGGAACCATGGAAGCGGAAGTGGATCATAGGGTGGGGGAGGGGGCGAAAATTCTGGGGGCCTTGAAGAATGTTTGGAAGTTGAGAACATTATCTCGGAAAGCAAAAATGGGTATGTTTGAAGGAATAGTGGTTCCAACAATGTTGTATGGTTGCGAGGCGTGGGCTATGGATAGAGTTGTGCGCAGGAGGATGGATGTGCTGGAAATGAAATGTTTGAGGACAATGTGTGGTGTGAGGTGGTTTGATCGAGTGAGTAACGTAAGGGTAAGAGAGATGTGTGGAAATAAAAAGAGCGTGGTTGAGAGAGCAGAAGAGGGTGTTTTGAAGTGGTTTGGTCACATGGAGAGAATGAGTGAGGAAAGATTGACCAAGAGGATATATGTGTCGGAGGTGGAGGGAACGAGGAGAAGAGGGAGACCAAATTGGAGGTGGAAAGATGGAGTGAAAAAGATTTTGTGTGATCGGGGCCTGAACATGCAGGAGGGTGAAAGGAGGGCAAGGAATAGAGTGAATTGGAGCGATGTGGTATACCGGGGTTGACGTGCTGTCAGTGGATTGAATCAAGGCATGTGAAGCGTCTGGGGTAAACCATGGAAAGCTGTGTAGGTATGTATATTTGCGTGTGTGGACGTATGTATATACATGTATATGGGGGGGGGGGGGTTGGGCCATTTCTTTCGTCTGTTTCCTTGCGCTACCTCGCAAACGCGGGAGACAGCGACAAAGTATAATAGAAAAAAAAATAATATATATATATATATATATATATATATATATATATATGTATGTATGTGTATATGTGTGTATATATTTATACATGTATATGTGTATGTATATATATATGTGTATATATGTATATGTATGTATATATGTGTATATGTTTATAAATATATGTGTACAAAGGCAAAGGGGATAAGAGTGAGTGCTCAAATTACAGAGGTATAAGTTTGTTGAGTATTCCTGGTAAATTATATGGGAGGGTATTGATTGAGAGGGTGAAGGCATGTACAGAGCATCAGATTGGGGAAGAGCAGTGTGGTTTCAGAAGTGGTAGAGGATGTGTGGATCAGGTGTTTGCTTTGAAGAATGTATGTGAGAAATACTTAGAAAAGCAAATGGATTTGTATGTAGCATTTATGGATCTGGAGAAGGCATATGATTGAGTTGATAGAGATGCTCTGTGGAAGGTATTAAGAATATATGGTGTGGAAGGAAAGTTGTTAGAAGCAGTGAAAAGTTTTTATCGAGGATGTAAGGCATGTGTACGTATAGGAAGAGAGGAAAGTGATTGGTTCTCAGTGAATGTAGGTTTGCGGCAGGGGTGTGTGATGTCTCCATGGTTGTTTAATTTGTTTATGGATGGGGTTGTTAGGGAGGTAAATGCAAGAGTTTTGGAAAGAGGGGCAAGTAAGAAGTCTGTTGGGGATGAGAGAGCTTGGGAAGTGAGTCAGTTGTTGTTCGCTGATGATACAGCGCTGGTGGCTGATTCATGTGAGAAACTGCAGAAGCTGGTGACTGAGTTTGGTAAAGTGTGTGGAAGAAGAAAGTTAAGAGTAAATGTGAATAAGAGCAAGGTTATTAGGTACAGTAGGGTTGAGGGTCAAGTCAATTGGGAGGTGAGTTTGAATGGAGAAAAACTGGAGGAAGTGAAGTGTTTTAGATATCTGGGAGTGGATCTGGCAGCGGATGGAACCATGGAAGCGGAAGTGGATCATAGGGTGGGTGGAGGGGGCGAAAATTCTGGGGGCCTTGAAGAATGTGTGGAAGTCGAGAACATTATCTCGGAAAGCAAAAATGGGTATGTTTGAAGGAATAGTGGTTCCAACAATGTTGTATGGTTGCGAGGCGTGGGCTATGGATAGAGTTGTGTGCAGGAGGATGGATGTGCTGGAAATGAGATGTTTGAGGACAATGTGTGGTGTGAGGTGGTTTGATCGAGTGAGTAACGTAAGGGTAAGAGAGATGTGTGGAAATAAAAAGAGCGTGGTTGAGAGAGCAGAAGAGGGTGTTTTGAAGTGGTTTGGGCACATGGAGAGAATGAGTGAGGAAAGATTGACCAAGAGGATATATGTGTCGGAGGTGGAGGGAACGAGGAGAAGAGGGAGACCAAATTGGAGGTGGAAAGATGGAGTGAAAAAGATTTTGTGTGATCGGGGCCTGAACATGCAGGAGGGTGAAAGGAGGGCAAGGAATAGAGTGAATTGGAGCGATGTGGTATACCGGGGTTGACGTGCTGTCAGTGGATTGAATCAAGGCATGTGAAGCGTCTGGGGTAAACCATGGAAAGCTGTGTAGGTATGTATATTTGCGTGTGTGGAC
>NC_092266.1:34020756-34093256 GCF_036320965.1 Panulirus ornatus
CCAGAACATCTTTTTATTCTCCCTAAAATTTAATGATACTCTCTCACCCTAACTCTCATTTGCCCTCTTTTTCACTTCTTGCACCTTTCTCTTGACCTCCTGTCTCTTTCTTTTATACATCTCCCACTCAATTGCATTTTTTCTCTGCAAAAATCGTCCAAATGCCTCTCTCTTCTCTTTCATTAATAATCTTACTTCTTCATCCCACCACTCACTACCCTTTCTAATCAACCCACTTCCCACTCTTCTCATGCCACAAGCATCTTTTGCGCAATCCATCACTGATTCCCTAAATACATCCCATTCCTCCCCCACTCCCCTTACTTCCATTGTTCTCACCTTTTTCCATTCTGTACTCAGTCTCTCCTGGTACTTCCTCACACAATTCTCCTTCCCAAGCTCACTTACTCTCACCACCCTCTTCACCCCAACATTCACTCTTGTTTTCTGAAAACCCATATATATATATATATATATATATATATATATATATATATATATACATATATATATATATATATATATATATATATATATATATATATATTCGTGTGGTCTAATGCAGTGGTATTGCCGGCTCGGTATCATCAAGGGAGGAGGACTGCAGTCGCTATGCTTGGTGGAGATCCTTTCTTCAGCTTGTTTTCCGAGTGCTTTTTCTCGCATCCCTGAACCTATAAACAGCACATTAAATAACGCAGTTTCCAGTATATTGTAATGGAAATGGGTTAATGGCCCTATTTCCTAGGCTCACAAGCGTCAGTTATTGTTTTTTGGCACTTATATGACCAGCAACGTTCTCAGCGCTTGTGAGGCCAACAACGTTTTGCATCGTTCAAAATAAAGTTTATTGTTTTTGTCATCCTTGACGTGAAGAATTCTGTTTGTTTTCCCGAGTGTGAGACGTTTCCTCAACTTACAATGAGGTGTCCTGTTTTCATGGTACAGAGGAAGTTATCGTAGATACCCCTCCCCACGTATGTATGTATTGTATGATTTGTCCTGTGTTGAAAAAGGCATCAGGACATATATGATGTAGAGAGACGTTATGATCGTGTTTTGAACAGGAATACAAAGGTGTCACACCCTGTCACATGATGATGATGATATCCACCTGTAATGTCTGGCTATCGTAGTCACACCACTGGCCTTCCACTGCTTCTTAACACATTTGAGGCGTCACACTCTAGCACTTGGCTCTGATCAATCAGATATAAATCTCGATGGTGAGAGAGAGAGAGCGAGAGAGAGAGAGAGAGAGAGAGAGAGAGAGAGAGAGAGAGAGAGAGAGAGAGAGAGAGAGAGTAAAGAGAGGAGTTGCAAGGTTTCCCTGTATTACATAATGGTGGTAGAAGCTGTACACTTTGCTGTTCCTGTTCAGTGGTTGTAGAACATTTGGTGCTACTGCTCCTGTTGCTGTTGCTGTCTTCTCCTCCCTCCCCCCTCAGTACACACCTCCCCTCACATTCCTTCCCCCATACTTCCCCTTGTGCCCGCAACAACAAATCAATATCACAAACGTCCCCCCTAAAATACTGTACGTTTTCTTCCTTAAATACATACTGGGAGAGGAATACTGCTCTCACAGGTCTACCTCTCACTGGCTGGGAACTAGAACACTGGAGGGGCGTCCACGAAAGAACAATCACAAGAACACTTCACTAGCACTTGAACAACGCGGACGTCCACCAATCACAATCCAGGAAGGAGTCACGTGACGCGTGTCTGTTGTTTTGGAAGGGAGAGTCGGCGGGTCCTCGCCACACCACCGCCGGGCCGGCACTGGCCACCACCAGACCCCCACACCTCCTGCCTCACTCTCCCACACCTCCTGCCTCACTCTCCCACACCTCCTTCCTGCCTCACTCTCCCACACCCCCTTCCTGGCTCACTCTCCCACACCCCCTTCCTGCCTGACTCTCCCACATCCCCTTCCTGGCTCATTCTCCCACACCCCCTTCCTACCTCACTCTCCCTCCCACACACCCTTCCTGCCTCACTCTCCCACACCTCCTGCCTCACTCTCCCACACCTTCCTGCCTCACTCTCCCACAACCCCCTTCCTGGCTCACTCTCCCACACCCCCTTCCTGGCTCACTCTCCCACACCTCCTTCCTGCCTCACTCTCCCACACCTCCTGCATCACTCTCCCACACCCTATTCCTGCCTCAATCTCCCACACCTCCTTCTTGTCTCACTCTCCTATATCTCTTTCCTCACTCTTCTACATTTCCCTCCTGCCTCTCCCAAAACTTATGCCTTATTTTCCTACAACCTTTTCCTCTCACTCTTCCACGTATTTTGCCTACCTCTCCCACACATCCATCCTCTTGTCTTATGATAACAAGAAACTGTATCATCAGCCAAGCCAGACATGCGGCTACCGTTGAGCACAAGTCCTGCCAATGGGTAATAATATCTTGAAAGCTACTCATAGGTAGGTGTATAGGTACTTCGCTAGGTGAGTAGGTAGGTAAGCAGGCAGATAAGGAGGAAGGTAAGAAGGTAAATAGGTAGGTAGGTAGGAGGGTAGGTGAGTATTTAAGTAGGTAGGTAGATAAGTAGGTGAGTAAGTAGGTAGATAGGTAGGTAAGTACGTAGGTAAGTAGTTAAGTAGTTGGTTTGTTCGTTAGTTAGTTAATTAGTTTGTTAGTTAGTTAATTAGTTAGTTGGTCAGTTGGTTAGTTAGTTAGTTAGTTAGTTAGTTAGTTAGCTAGTTTGTTTCTTTGTCTGCTAGATAGTTAGTTAGTCAGTTAGTTAGTTAGTTGTTAGATAGTTAGTTAGTTAGTTAGTTAGTTAGTTAGCTAGTCAGTCAGTCAGTCAGTCAGTCAGTTAGTCAGTTAGTTAGTTAGTTAGTTAGTTAGTCAGTCAGTCAGTCAGTTAGTTTGTTTGTTTGTTTATATATTTACTTGTTTGTTGTTAGGTAGGTAGGTAAGTTGCTACATACTTCATAACTTAGTTTCCCACTCTTCTTAATGGACTCTATATTCTCACACACCTAACGCACTCCTATCCTACCGCACCTCTTACATCACTCTTTCAAACCTCTTGCCTCACTCTCCCACGCTCATCCATCTCTTGCCTCACTCTCCCACGCTCATCCATCTCTTGCCTCACTCTCCCACGCTCATCCATCTCTTGCCTCACTCTCAAACACTACCACATTTCCTGAATAACCCTTCCACATGTGCTGGTTTCCTTTCCCACACTCCTTCACCTGCTTAACCTCTCCTACAACTCCATAGCAAATGATTAACTCTTACAAATCCACACCATTTGATTTCACTCTTCCTCACCTCATATATCACATTATCACGTCTCTCAGGTCACTCTCTCACGCTATCCAAACTCACTTTTATACTCTCATACCTTCCAGCTCACTCTCCCTCACCTCACAGCTCATCGTTTCACACTCCCACACTTGATTCACACTCCTTCATTACTTATCTTACTCTCTCCTCCACGCTCACACATTATGACACACTCAAACACTCTCTCTTTGGCCTCCTGAACAATGAAGCTGGCACAATTTTTTTTTAGAAAAAAGGAATGAACGAATATAGGTACGTGAGAATAGATAATAGATAGGGTATCAAGAAAATATCAAAATAGATAGAATAGTACCCAATGATCCCAGGTTGTGACTAGATGAGTCGTCGTAGAGAATCACTACAGGGATGGCAACTATAATGTGAATGGAAGGATCGTTTCAGAGGATAATATTATTCAGGACTAAAACCTGTGTTGTGACTAGGAGGATCGTTCCAGAGGCTTTCTTTAGGGTTGGAAACAATGGGGTGACAAGAAGAGTATTTCCAGGGGCACTCTTCAGGACTGGAAACCATATTTTGACTAATATAGTTTTCCAGAAACTCTCTTCAAACCTGAAAGCTATGGTGTGACTAGAAGGGTCGTTTTTAAAGTTGTACCAATGGCTAGAAAATTTGTTGTGATTGGAAAAGTCGCTTCACAATCTCTGGAAAATGCTGAGGACTCTGTTGTAACTCAAAGCGTCGTACTTGGAGCTTTGGCAGCTACTGGAAACTCGGTTGTGACTAGATGTGTCGCACTATAGGCTTTGCTCAGGGCTGGAAACTATATTGTGATTGGAAGAGTGGTTCCAGAAGCTGTGGCAAAGGCTGGAAATTCCGACAATATTCCTTCCTGCTTTTCAGGTATGAATGAAAGCAAATTAGATTTTGAGAAAGCATACCCGTGCGCTGATACCGTTCCAACTCTTTGTTTTCTGGGTGATTTGTCCAGTACTCTTAGAGGACCTGACAAGAAATTGATTTACGGTATTCTAAGGAACAAACTTTTGTGTTTAGAATACGACCTATCCACATGTGTTAGCTATTCTGGTGTCCATCTGTAAGATGTAGAGAACAGGACTCCTATATCTAACGTTTACATCATCTTAGTATTTGCTCCAATGGTTCCTGCCTGGGGATAGTGTCTTCTCTTCCTAGGAGTGGTACCTGGTGTAAGTGTCTTACAGTGCTACCTTTCACCATTGCTTGAGAACGATGTTTAGTAGATGGTGCCTGAAAGAAATGCCTGGGAATGATGCCTTGGAGTGGTGCCTGGGAGCGGTGCCTAACAGCGTTGTATGAGAGTGATATCTTGCAGTAGTGCTCAGCAGTTGTCCATAGGAGTGGTGCCTGTGAATGGTGCCTGAGAGCAGCACCTGGAAGGGGTAGCTTGCAGTAGTGTCCGGAATGGTGTTTTGCAATGGTGCCTGAAAGTGATGCCTGAGAGCGATACCTAGGAGTGGTACCTGGGAGTGATGCCTTACAGTGGTACCTAGGAGCGGTTCCTGAGAGCGGTACCTGAGAGAAGTCCCTTTCTGTGGTGCATGGAAATGGTACCGTGCTGTGGTGCCTAGAAACGGTACCTATAAGTGGTACCTCAGCACTGTTTCTGGGAGTGATGCCTAGGAGTACTACTCGGGAGATGTGCCTACCTCACACACAAACACAACACACAAGTGTCACTAGAGGTCACACTCTCCCATGCAATCTTCTCATCTTAGATATTAAATGGTAAATATTCATTTCATATAGTTTATCTGTAATGTTATTCCCAAAGAAAGACTATGTGTTTCCAGCAATTCATTAGCATGTGAATGACATGCAACACAACAAAGGGAACTCCAGGAATTTTGTATTTACTACCAAACTGAGGAAAGATTATCGCATTAGTAAGAGCCCTCTGGGCGGTGTGTGTGTGTGTGTGTGTGTGTGTGTGTGTGTGTGTGTGTGTGTATTTTAGCAAACAGGGCCAGCTAGTCCCCTCCTGACCTGGGGGTGGTGCCCTATCCCAGCTGGTCCCATCCTAACATTTCCAGAGGGGGAAACCCCACCAATTGGTCAATGACTGCTCTACCACTAAGCACCTGCCCACACCACCCCTCTCTTGTCCTCAATGTCATTATATATATTTTCTATTTATTTGCTTTGTCGCTGTCTCCCGCGTTTGCGAGGTAGCGCAAGGAAACAGACGAAAGAAATGGCCCAACCCACCCCCATACACATGTATATACAAACACGTCCACACACGCAAATATACATACCCATACATCTCAATGTACACATATATATACAAACGCAGACACATACATATATACACATGCACACAATTCACACATTCTGCCTTTATTCATTCCCATCGCCACCTCGCCACACATGCAATAACATCCCCCTCCCCCCTCATGTGTGCGAGGTAGCGCTAGGAAAAGACAATAAAGGTCCCATTCTTTCACACTCAGTCTCTAGCTGTCATGCAATAATGCCCAAAACCACAGCTCCCTTTCCACATCCAGGCCCAACAGAACTTTCCATGGTTTACCCCAGACGCTTCACATGCCCTGATTCAATCCATTGACATCACGTCGACCCCAGTATACCACATCGATCCAATTCACTCTATTCCTTGCCCGCCTTTCACCCTCCTGAATGTTTAGGCCCCGATCACTCAAAATCTTTTTCACTCCATCTTTCCACCTCCAATTTGGTCTCCCACTTCTCCTCGTTCCCTCCACCTCCGACACATATATCCTCTTGGTCAATCTTTCCTCACTCATTCTCTCCATGTGCCCAAACCATTTCAAAACATCCTCTTCTGCTCTCTCAACCACGCTCTTCTTATTTCCACACATCTCTCTTACCCTTACATTACTTACTCGATCAAACCACCTCACACCACATATTGTCCTTAAACATCTCATTTCCAGCACATCCACCCTCCTGCGCACAACTCTATCCATAGCCCACGCCTCGCAACCATACAACATTGTTGGAACCACTATTCCTTCAAACATACCCATTTTTGCTTTCCGAGATAATGTTCTCGACTTCCACACATTCTTCAAGGCTGCCAGGATTTTCGCCCCCTCCCCCACCCTATGATTTACTTCCGCTTCCATGGTTCCATCCGCTGCCAGATCCACTCCCAGATATCTAAAACACTTTACTTCCTCTAGTTTCTCTCCATTCAGACTTACCTCCCAATTGACTTGACCCTCAACCCTACTGTACCTAATAACCTTGCTCTTATTTACATTTACTCTTAACTTTCTTCTTTCACACACTTTACCAAACTCAGTCAACAGCTTCTGCAGTTTCTCACATGAATCAGCCACTATCGCTGTATCATCAGCGAACAACAACTGACTCACTTCCCAAGCTCTCTCATCCCCAACAGACTTCATACTTGCCCCTCTTTCCAAAACTCTTGCATTCACCCATCTAACAACCCCATCCATAAACAAATGAAACAACCATGGAGACATCACACACCCCTGCCGCAAACCTACATTCACTGAGAACCGATCACTTTCCTCTCTTCCTACACGTACACCTGCCTTACATGCTCGATAAAAACTTTTCACTGCTTCTAACAACTTGCCTCCCACACCATATATTCTCAGTACCTTCCACAGAGCATCTCTATCCACTCTATCATATGCCTTCTCCAGATCCATAAATGCTACATACAAATCCATTTGCTTTTCTAAGTATTTCTCACATACATTCTTCAAAGCAAACACCTGATCCACACATCCTCTACCACTTCTGAAACCACACTGCTCTTCCCCAATCTGATGCTCTGTACATGCCTTCACCATCTCAATCAATACCCTCCCATATAATTTCCAAGGAATACTCAACAAACTTATACCTCTGTAATTTGAGCACTCACTCTTATCCCCTTTGCTTTTGTACAATGGCACTATGCACGCATTCCGCCAATCCTCAGGCACCTCACCATGACTCATACATACATTAAATAACCTTATCAACCAGTCAACAATACAGTCACCCCCTTTTTTGGACAATCACATGTTTACCAAATGGCGTCCTAGCTTCGTCTCTTCGATGTATATCAACTGACTGTTATATTTCTCTCTTGTGTCTCACCTGATGATGTGATTATTACACGAAAGTGCACTTAGGAACTTTTCGTGTTTCATTTTCCCCGTGGACTCATAGGAATATCTTGATCACGCGCAAAATTTGTGATCCTTTCCAACATATATATATATATATATATATATATATATATATATATATATATATATATTTTTTTTTTTTTTTTTTTTTTTTTTGCCGCTGTCTCCCGCGTTTGCGAGGTAGCGCAAGGAAACAGACGAAAGAAATATATATATATATATATATATATATATATATATATATATATATATATATATATATATATTTTTTTTTTTTTTTCTTTTTTTCTTATACTTAACCGTAGTCTCCCGCGTTAGCGAGGTAGCACAAGGAAACAGCAAGGTAGCGCCAGGAACGGACAAAAAAGGCCACATTCGTTCACATTCAGTCTCTAGCTGTCATGTATAATGCACTGAAACCACAGGTCCCTTTCCACATCCAGGCCCCACAGTTCTTTCCATGGTTTACCCAAGACACTTCACATTCCCTGGATAGGGCATCTTGGTGATAACTAAGGAATCCTTAATCTTAGTGAAAAGCATAACTGTTTGCCATGTTTCTTCTTTACAATAATTTTTCCCCGTCAATCCTTTCATCTTTTTAAATCACATCGATTAAGAATATAGAGGATGGTGAAAAGTCTTTAAAATGCATGAGTTTTAAAGTTCCTGTTTCTTAGGTCCTCACCTTCCTAACGGAGAGGTGGACTAACTATACATCTTTCATTCCCTTGGCGGAGAACTATGCTGAGGCGCTGAAAGAGAAAGTAGGGCTGCTGTCTTTTCCAAAGTTGATTTGAAAAGCCGGAAACCAAGGTCGTTAAAGAAATTATCCTTCCCCAAGGGTTCCAGTGTCTCCAAAACAACTAGAACAAAAAGAAGTAGCTTTTCTATGGCTTCATACTTTGCTTTAGTTTCTTGTTTTCTGACATCTGTTTCATACCACGTACGTACCCAGTGAAAAAAGACGTCAGACTGGAGGTACAAGAAGTCAGCTTTCATTCAGTAAATCATAATAATGATGGCTTTACATAAAGACTTTTTCACTTGATAAAAGCCATTATGCAAGTATTATCCGGGAAGTTCATTCATCTTAATGCATTCTTTGTTAATCTAGATATTCATGACATCCTTCTTTACTCTTTACGTAAGAGTTCAGTCAACATAAAGAATCAACATGGTGCATTTCATTCGTTGTAACAAAATCTCTTATTTACCTGCGTAATTAAGATTTATTTAAAATTCACTGTTACTTGAAGTCCTAATGATACAAGAATTCAAGTGTGATAAAGCAAACTCATTCTCAGTAAAAGAACCGTAAATGAAGGAAAAATAAAGGAACGACAACCTTTTAGAAAACTTAATTAACAAAGGCTGAGTTGGGGTCTCCGGGAGCCAGCTGTCGGCCGGCCGGGTCTACTGTGTCAACACTTTCATTGACGATTCTTAATTGAAATTTCATGACTCATTCTCTCACAGTCGTCATAATTACCGGTAATAAAATCTTTTGTTTTTTTTCCTGGAATATTCGGTGAGGAACTTTCTGTCTGATTTTATGTGATGAGGATAATGGCTTAATTAGCAGAGACGGTTAGCGGTCTCTTACACTTCCTGTGTATTTGTCTATCACGTAATATCTAAGAGATTTTATCATGAAAACTCTGAAATGCTGAGTGTATGTGTGTGTGTGTGTGTGTGTGTGTGTGTGTGAGGGGAAGAAGGGGAGGGGGTTGTTTGTTCTATTGTGTCAGTATGTAATTATGTACCTGAACAGTACTGGGAGGAAGTTCTACACTTCTGGGACTTCATCTCTTGAAGTTTCTCCATTATACAACATTTCAATCTTCTGTATGTTATCAGCAGAAGTATTTAGTAACTGAATTTATTTCATTTGTGCAATGTTCTTAACTACAGAGGGACGTCTTTATGCCTTTTCTAATGAAATTCTTGATTAATTTCATGTTTTGGTTTCTGTTCGTTCTATTTATTGTATCTTTCGAAGATCTGTTCACTAGCGACGTCATGAAACTTATCTAAGAACTTGTAGTTGAGATCAACTCTCTCTACTATTCTCTCCTCCTTGGTGGACCAACTCGAGGCTTTTGAATCTCAATCTATAAATCAGATCTCTTAATTTTGGTACTGTACCATATTTTTTCCCTCCTCTGGACCTTCTCCATTAGCTCTTAGTGGTTCTGTAAATGCGATGGCCATATGTGTGTGTGTGTGTGTGTGTGTGTGTGTGTGTGTGTGTGTGTGTGTGTGTGTAATGTTCTATGTGTGATTGTTGTATATGGTTTATGTGAGTGTGTACTTGTATTTATGTATTTGTGTGATTAGTATTTGCCTGCTACGAGAGCAGAAACCTTTATACTCATGTTACCTCGTTTTTTAACATATATATATATATATATATATATATATATATATATATATATATATATATATATATATATATATATATGACCAATTCCAATATACCCACAGGACCCCTCAAAGCGGGGGCCAGGTCACCTTCCATGTCGGGCGCCACAGCTGTGGTGATGGTGGTGTCTACTACCCAGTGACAGTGTTCACTCGACTCCCGACGTGACGTTGTGATGACGGAGTGAGTGTTCCCGATAGGATAAGGGGTCTTGGTGGCGGCCTTTGTGGGATGAGGGTTCCGGTGGCGGCCTCAGTGGGATGAGGGTTCCTGGAGTGGCCCCACAACACACTGAGATCCTAAACATCTCGTACCATATTACTCCATAACTTTCCCTGTCAATACTTTATTCCGCCTAAGATTTGATAATTGAAATTTGTAAGATATTTTTGTTCTTGGTACATTCCACGCTCGAGATGACTATTATAAGTGATTATAACCTTTAACTTTTCACTACACTCGTTGACAGCCTAACAATATAGAGTCGAAAAAGCTAAAGAAAACACGGAGGCCAGTGAAGAGTCTCGTCTCAAGCTGATGAACCAACCAATCAAGTGCCACGCAGCTAACTGTCCGGAGGAAAAAGATCGTCCGGGAGCCAATCAGAAGCTTTGGCTGCAGCTGCACGCCAGCCAATCACGAGCGTAGAAACCAACCCTTGAAATCTTGTCTGAAAAGAAAAATCAAGCTTTCCAGACTCATGTCTTTACTGCTGGCGTTTCTTTACTCTCTGACAGTCATCCTGACATTATTGATCTCTCTGTATCATTGTTTATTACTTATCAACAAGCTGTATATGTATAATCATCATCTTATGTTGGTTTGTATAAATACACAGACTGAAAGACACAATGACGTGAGGAGACTGTGTACAGATCTTTCTTTGCTAGCCTATTAGTCTTGTATGTACTATCATTATACTGATCCAATATTTCACTATCTTTATATTCATATATTGATCCTTGGATCATCTTTATATTCATATATTGATCCTTGGATCATCTTTATATCTATACGTCGAGCCTTGGATCATCTTTATGTTCATATATTGATCATCAGATCATCTCTATGTTTATATATTGATCCTTGGATCATCTTTATGTTCATATATTGATCATCAGATCATCTCTATGTTTATATATTGATCCTTGGATCATCTTTATATCTATATGTCGAGCCTTGGATCATCTTTATGTTCATATATTGATCATCAGATCATCTTTATGTTTATATATTGATCCTTAGATCATTGGGTTTATATATTTATCCTCGGATCATCTTGGAGGAAAGAAAAAACTCTGTGAGAAACAGCAGGTCATATAGGTTAGTCTGCTTTTCTCAGGTATTTCTGAACCTAATTCGTAAGACTGGAAAGTTAGAGGAAGAGACAAAGATAATATAAGGAGGGAAATGTCATAACTTTACTTGTAAAAGTAAGACATGGGTCACTCCTCTTGTGAGTAATCTCTACGGAGAAAATGTAGTGAGTTGCAAACTGAGGGTCTTTCCTACTTGCTCTAGCTTCCACCTTCAAGGCTCGGGACTTGAACCGCCAGAGGAGCTCAAATTAATCTTATTTTTTCACTCAATCTTTCTTGTCTTTGTTTCGTTTTAAATTGGTTATTTTACGCTGTCAACCTACAAGGCTTCAGCTAGGGTATACTTCTGTAAGTACTATTTGAGATGATATTAAAGAAAAGGTAAAGAGTAGAAAGATGGCCTCACAAAGTCTAGAGTTTCGTATAACTAGATATTCCCGAGCAAGTGTGTGCCAACTGAAAATATTGCGTGCATGTTTCCTCCGCAGCCATTATCTGTCCAGGGCCTGGCAGACAGGCAAGCGGCCCTCTGGAGCTCAGCTCCCTGGACCAGAGCCTACAAACTGTCAATGTTTGCCTCATCTGCCACTTGAGATCGTTTAAGATACAGGCGGCAACCTGGCAGGTTGATGAGTGAGGCTCTGCAAGTGTGGTGGCCAGGGTGTGGGCACCACACTTGGCCTATTTATACCACCCTCTGGTGGTGATGCCTCCGCCAACCCTCTGGTGGTGCACCCACATACTTCTGGCACATTTACATACAACTTATCTTTTGGGCTTAACAAACTTGTCTTTCTTCTGGTCCTGAACTCAGCTACACAAACAGGATCTTTCAATAAGTTCAAGATGACCTGTGTAGACAGCAAGGTTCCCAGGTGTTGGTCATGTCTTCGCCTCCTTCTGCCACACACTACACACCCTGGAAATATGACCACAACTGCTCGCAGATTGTTCAGAATCTCTGTGTTACACTTAATATCTGCTATACTCTGAAGCGGGTACACTTAGCCAGGCACCAGGAGGATGCACCATCCCTCCCTCTACAATTGGCTCTCCTTTTGTCTCGGTAATTTTGATCATTGGCTGCTCTGACTGTCCGGGCAGAGCAGCCAATGATCAAAATTGTCTGGGGGCTTATGTACCCAGCCTTGCATCCCCACCTTACTATCCACTGCTAAAGAATGTTTTGATAAACTACTGTTTCAGGGTATTCTTTAAATTGTTCACCTCTTTAATACAACAGTACGACTTTTGAGTAAAAGGTATGACCCTTGAGTAAGACGGTATGACCCTTATCTGTGATGGCCTTACATCTTACTTTATCCTAAATGGATATGTCAATACGCAGACCCTCATACCAAAGGGTCACAAAATCATGCTCAAAGGTCGTAACATCGTAGTCAAGGGGGCGTACGGTCGTGCTCAAGGATCTCACCATCGTGTCTAAGGGCCGTATCATTGTGCTTAAAGATCCTGCCATCGTTCTTAAGGGTCGTGCCATCGTAATCAAGGATCGCTTAGTCGTGCTCAGAGGTCGTACTATCGTGCTCGAGGGTTAACATTTATGAAACGCTTCAAAATATGATGATCACTGGTGAGAGGGCGATAGCGGAGGAAAGGCAGTAATTGATGAGAGGAGACCAAGAAAAAAATATGATGAGAGCTGTTGGACGAGCGAGTTTAATAGCAATTAATTAATGAAATGACTAGGGTAGATGATGGAATCAAAATCTGATCAGATGATTAGAGCAAAAGACATGGAAAACATACACATACTCTCTCTCTCTCTCTCTCTCTCTCTCTCTCTCTCTCTCTCTCTCTCTCTCTCTCATAAGGCAGTTTTATCACATGAACTTACCATACAGGAATGCCCTCTACTCAATATTTAAAGGATGTGTTGTTAATGTGTCATTCCATATATATGTACATACACTTCCTTATATAAATGAGGCTATGTCCTCATTTTGTGGGACTCGGTTAATGATTTATTTGATCATAACTTTTGAGGCTTTACTTTCTTCCTATTTTTGAAAATTAATTGAACACTCATCTTACGCTTTCTTCGCGTATCCTATTTCCGAAAATTTTCATGGAAAATCGACAGCGTCTCATTTGGTTTATAGTATTAGTAGAGCCTGTCCAGCTGCTGTCAGGGGCGTATCCAGGGGAAATAGCGCCTATGGCAAGCACTGAAATTGCGCGCCTGGCTTGATTAAAGATGTAATACAGTAGATATATATAAAAATGTGTACAGTGTAATTATAAACTGTTGAAGAGTAAGGCCAAACTTGAATTTATATAAACTCTTAAAGACTCAAAGTTAAAGACTTATTTTATCAAAGTTGTAACATAGAAACGGTAATGCAACTGATAGTAGCAAAATATTACTATAGTTGAAAAGTAGGCGAGTTTCTTGTTTATCTCACAAAACCAAATCGTTAGAAATATCAATCGGGTAACATAGGTCAAAAAACAAACCTGTTGCGTGGCGCCCCCTTCAAGTGGCGTTCAGGGCACCTGCCCTACCTGCCATACCTAGATACACCAATGGCTGCTGTATGTTGGTTCACTGTTGTCCTTTATCTGTTTGTTCACAGTTGATCATCATCTATTGCGTGCTATCGATTCACTGTTGCACCTCATCTGTTGCTTGTCGTTGGTTCACTGTTGATCTCTATCTGTTGCTTGTTGGTGGCTCACCATGGAACTGATATGATACTTGCCATTGTTTCTTCGTATACAGATACAAGTAAATGTTCACTGCAGACCCACTTCTCTTGCTATTGCTTCACTCTGGACCCTTGACATTGCTGTTGGTTCACTGTAGACTCTCGCCTGTTGCTCGCTCTTGGGTCAGTGACGACCCTTGCGGACTCTGGTCGGCTCTGTTAACACATGGCTAAACTTGGATGATCTGGAGTCTGGTTTCTTTGAAGTTCACAGGTTACATGACACCTGACTCCAGGCAGCCCACTCCTCATACGCATACTCGGTAATCTCTTCCTTGTATATATATATATATATATATATACATATATATATATATATATATATATATATATATATATATATATATATATATATATATATATATACAGATCGACAATGTTATATGGTTGTGAGGCGTGGGCTATAGATAGAGTTGTGCGGAGGAGGGTGGATGTGCAGGAAATGAGATGTTTGAATACAATATGTGGTGTAAGGTGGTTTGATCGAGTAAGCAATGAAAGGGCAAGAGATATGTGTGGTAATGAAAAGAGTGTGGTTGAGAGAGCAGAATATGGTATTTTGAAATGGTTTGGTCACATGGAGAGAATAAGAGGAAAGATTGACAAAGAGGATATATGTGTCAGAGGTGGAGGAAACGAGAAGTGGGAGACCAAATTGGAGGTGGAAAGATGGAGTGAAAAAGATTTTGAGTGATCGGGACCTGAACATGCAGGAGGGTGAAAGGCGTGCAAGGAATAAAGTGAATTGGAACGATGTGGTATACAGGGGTCGACGTGATATCATTGGATTGAGCCAGGGCATGTGAAGCGTCTGGGGTAAACCATGGAAAGTTTTTTTGGGCCCGGATGTGGGGAGGGAGATATGGTTTCGGTGCATTATACATGACAGCTAGAGACTGAGTGTGAGCAAGTGTGGCCTTTGTTGTATTTTCCTAGTGCTACCTCGCGCACATGCGGGGGAAGGGGGATGTCATTTCATGTGTAGCGGGCTGGCGACGGGAATAACTAAGGGCAGACAGTATGAATTATGTACATGTGTATATATGTATATGTCTGTGTGTGTATATATATGTATGCGTTGAGATGTATAGGTATGTATATGTGTGTGTGTGGACGTGTATGTATATACATGTGTATGTGGGTGGGTTGGGCCATTCTTTCGTCTGTTTCCTTGCGCTACCTCGCTAACGCGGGAGACAGCGACAAAGTATAATATATATATATATATATATATATATATATATATATATATATATATATATATATATATATATATATCTTTCTTTTAAACTATTCGCCATTTCCCGCGTTAGCGAGGTAGCATTAAGAACAGAGGACTGGGCCTTTGAGGGAATACCCTCACCTGGCCCAATTCTCTGTTCCTTCTTTTGGAAAATTAAAAAAAAAATGAGAGGGGAGGATTTCCAGCCCCCCGCTCCCTCCCCTTTTAGTCGCCTTCTACGACACGCAGGGAATACGTGGGAAGTATTCTTAATCCCCTATCCCCAGGGATAATATATATATATATATATATATATATATATATATATATATATATATATATATATATATTTTTTTTTTTTTTTTTTCATACTATTTGCCATTTCCCGCGTTAGCGAGGTAGCGTTAAGAACAGAGAACTGGGCCTTAGAGGGAATATCCTCACCTGACTCCCTTCTCTGTTCCTTCTTTTGGAAAATTAAAAAAAAAAACAAGAGAGGGGAGGATTTCCAGCCACCCGCTCCCTCCCCTTTTAGTCGCCTTCTACAACACGCAGGAAATACGTGGGAAGTATTCTTTCTCCCCTATCCCCAGGGATAATATATATACATATATATATATATATATATATATATATATATATATATATATATATATATATATATATATATATATATACATATATGTATATATATATATTTCTTTCTTTCTTTCATACTATTCGCCATTTTCCGCATCAGCGAGGTAGCGTTAAGAACAGAGGACTGGGCCTTTGAGGGAATATCCTCACCTGGCCCCCTTCTCTGTTCCTTCTTTTGGGAAATATATATATATATATATATATATATATATATATATATATATATATATATATATATATATATATATAGGTTCACATATGTGCTTATGAGGCCTATGAGAAATGACCAGTGGAGTCCCCGTAGCTCACCAACGTGAGACGAAGATATTCGATTACGTTGTATTCGAACAGTCACTTCCCTTTAGGGGTGATAATAGCCTAGCTGTAGTGTTCCCGTCTGCTACGCAGGTCTCCAGCTTCTCAGAAGATGAAAGCCGGCAAAGCAGTGGGATTGGATGTTATTACAGTGGAATTTATCAAAAAAGGGGGTGACTGTGTTGTTGACTGGTTGGTAAGGATATTTGATGTACGTATAACTCATAGTGAGGTGCCTGAGGATTGGCGGGATGCATGCATAGTGCCATTGTACAAAGGCAAAGGGGATAAAGGTGAGTGCTCAAATTACAGAGGTATAAGTTTGTTGAGTATTCCTGGGAAATTATATGGGAGGACATTGATTGAGAGGGTGAAAGCATGTGCAGAGCATCAGATTGGGGAAGAGCAGTGTGGTTTCAGAAGTGGTAGAGGATGTGTGGATCAGGTGATTGCTCTAGAGTGTATGTGCGAAGTACTTAGAAAAGCAAATGTATTTGTACGTAGCATTTATGGATCTGGAGAAGGCGTATGATAGAGTTGATAGAGATGCTCTGTGGAAGGTATTAAGAATATATGGGGTGGGAGGAAAGTTGCTAGAGGCAATGAAAAGTTTTTGTCGGGGATGTAAGGCATGTGCACGAGTAGGAAGAGAGGAAAGTGATTGGTTCTCAGTGAATGTTGGTTTGCGGCAGGGATGCGTGATATCTCCATGGTTGTTTAATTTGTTTATGGATGGGGTTGTTAGGGAGGTGAATGCAAGAGTTTTGGAGAGAGGTGCAAGTATGCAGTCTGTTGTGGATGAGAGAGCTTGGGAAGTGAGTCAGTTGTTGTTCGCTGATGATTAACCGCTGGTGGCTGATTCGTGTGAGAAACTGCATAAGCTGGTGACTGAGTTTGGTAAAGTGTGTGAAAGAAGAAAGCTGAGAGTAAATGTGAATAAGAGCAAGGTTATTAGATACAGTAGGGTTGAGGGAGAAGTTATTTGGGAGATAAGTTTGAAAGGAAAAAAACTGGAGGAAGTGAAGTGTTTTACATATCTGCGAGTGGATTTGGCAGCGGATGGAACCATGGTAGCGGAAGTGAGTTGCATGGCGTAGGCTAAAGATACAGTTGTGCGGAGAAGGGTGGATTTGCTGGAAATGAGATGTTTGAGGACAATATGTGGTGTGAGGTGGTTTGATCGAGTAAGTGATAAAAGGTAAGAGAGATGTGTGGTAATAAAAAGAGTGTGGTTGAGAGAGCAGAAGAGGGTGTATTGAAATGGTTTGATCACATGGAGAAAATGAGTGAGGAAAGATTGACAAAGAGGATGTATGTGTCAGAGGTAGAGGGAACGAGGAGAAGTGAGAGACCAAATTGGAGGTGGGAAGATGGAGTGAAAAAGATTTTGAGCGATCGAGGCCTGAACATGCAGGAGGGTAAGAGGTGTGCAAAGAATGGAGTGAATTGGAACGATGCGGTATACCAGGGTCAACGTGCTGTCAATGGATTGAACCAGGGCATGTGAAGCGTGTGGGATAAACCATGGGAAGTTTTGTGGGGCCTGGATGTGGAACGGGAGCTGTGGTTTCGGCGCATTATACATGACAGCTAGAGATTGAGTGTGAACGAATGTAGTCCTTGTTTTTTTCTTAGCGCTACCTTGCGCGCATCCGGGGGGAGGGGGTTGTCATTTCATGTGTGGCGGGGTGGCGACGGAATGAATAAAGGCAGCAGGTATGAATTATGTACATGTGTATCTATGTATGTCTGTGTATGTATATATATGTATACGTTGAAATGTATAGGCATGTATATGTGCGTGTGCGGAGGTGTATGTATATGCATGTGTATCTTGGTGGGTTGGGCCATTCTTTCGTCTGTTTCCTTGCGCTACCTCCATGACGCGGAAACCAGCGACAAAGTATAATTAGATATTATATATATATATATATATATATATATATATATATATATATATATATATATATATATATATATATATATATATATATTATATATATATATATATATATATATATATATATATATATATATATATATATATATATATATATATATATATATATTAGGTACAGTAGGGTTGAGGGTCAAGTCAATTGGGAGGTGAGTTTGAATGGAGAAAAACTGGAGGAAGTGAAGTGTTTTAGATATCTGGGAGTGGATCTGGCAGCGGATGGAACCATGGAAGCGGAAGTGGATCATAGGGTGGGGGAGGGGGCGAAAATTCTGGGAGCCTTGAAGAATGTGTGGAAGTCGAGAACATTATCTCGGAGAGCAAAAATGGGTATGTTTGAAGGAATAGTGGTTCCAACAATGTTGTATGGTTGCGAGGCGTGGACTATGGATAGAGTTGTGCGCAGGAGGATGGATGTGCTGGAAATGAGATGTTTGAGGACAATGTGTGGTGTGAGGTGGTTTGATCGAGTAAGTAACGTAAGGGTAAGAGAGATGTGTGGAAATAAAAAGAGCGTGGTTGAGAGAGCAGAAGAGGGTGTTTTGAAATGGTTTGGTCACATGGAGAGAATGAGTGAGGAAAGATTGACCAAGATTATATATGTGTCGGAGGTGGAGGGAACGAGGAGAAGAGGGAGACCAAATTGGAGGTGGAAAGATGGAGTGAAAAAGATTTTGTGTGATCGGGGCCTGAACATGCAGGAGGGTGAAAGGAGGGCAAGGAATAGAGTGAATTGGAGCGATGTGGTATACCCGGGTTGACGTGCTGTCAGTGGATTGAATCAAGGCATGTGAAGCGTCTGGGGTAAACCATGGAAAGCTGTGTAGGTATGTATATTTGCGTGTGTGGACGTATGTATATACATGTGTATGGGGGTGGGTTGGGCCATTTCTTTCGTCTGTTTCCTTGCGCTACCTCGCAAACGCGGGAGACAGCGACAAAGCAAAAAGAAAAAAAATATATATATATATATATATATATATATATATATATATATATATATATATATATATATATATATATACATATATATATACATAAAGGGGAAGAGTGGTTTGTGAATGTCATAGGAGTAAAGTCAGGGATTAGCGAGAGGACAAGAGCAAGGGAAGGAGTAGCACTACTCCTGAAACAGGAGTTGTGGGAGTATGTGATAGAGTGTAAGAAAGTAAATTCTAGATTGCTATGGGTAAAAGTGAAAGTTGATGGAGAGAGATGGGTGATTATTGGTGCATATGCACCTGGGCATGAGAAGAAAGATCATGAGAGGTAAGTGTTTTGGGAGCAGCTGAATGAGTGTGTTAGTGGTTTTGATGCACAAGACCGGGTTATAGTGATGGGTGATTTGAATGCAACGGTGAGTAATGTGGCAGTTGAGGGAATAATTGGTAAACATAGGGTGTTCATTATTGTAAATGGAAATGGTGAAGAGCTTGTAGATTTATGTGCTGAAAAAGGACTGGTGATTGGGAATACCTATTTTAAAAAGCGAGATATACATAAGTATACGTATGTAAGTAGGAGAGATGGCCAGAGAGCGTTATTGGATTAAGTGTTAATTGATAGGCGCGCGAAAGAGAGACTTTTGGATGTTAATGGGCTGAGAGGTGCAACTGGAGGGATGTCTGATCATTATCTTGTGCAGGCGAAGGTGAAGATTTGTGGGGGTTTTCAGAAAAGAAAAGAGAATGTTGGGGTGAAGAGAGTGGTGAGAGTCAGTGAGCTTGGGAAGGAGAATTGTGTGAGGAAGTACCAGGAGAGACTGAGTACAGAATGGAAAAAGGTGAGAACAAAGGAGGTAAGGGGAGTGGGGGAGGAATGGGATGTATTTAGGGAAGCAGTGATGGATTGCGCAAAAGATGCTTTTGGCATGAGAAGCGTGGGAGATGGTTTGATTAGAAAGGGTAGTGAGTGGTGGGATGAAGAAGTAAAAGATTATTAGTGAAAGAGAAGAGAGAGGCATTTGGACGATTTTTGCAGGGAAAAGATGCAAATGAGTGGGAGATGTATAAAAGAAAGAGGCAGGAGGTCAAGAGAAAGATGCAAGAGGTGAAAAAGAGGGCAAATGAGAGTTGGGGTGAGAGAGTATCATTAAATTCTAGGGAGGATAAAAAGATGTTTTGGAAGGAGGTAAATAAAGTGCGAAGGACAATAGAGCAAATGAAGGGGGCCAATGGGTAGGTGATAACAAGTAGTGGAGATGTGAGAAGGATATGGAGTAAGTATTTTGAAGGTTTGTTGAATGTGTTTGATGATAGAGTGGCAGATATAGGGTGTTTTGGTCGAGGTGGTGTGCAAAGTGAGAGGGTTAGGGAAAATGATTTGGTAAACAGAGAAGCGGTAGTAAAAGCTTTGCGGAAGATGAAAGCCGGCAAGGCAGAAGGTTTGGATGGTATTGCGGTGGAATCTATTAAAAAAGGGGGGTGACTGTATTGTTGACTGGTTGATAAGGTTATTTAATGTATGTATGATTCATGGTGAGGTGCCTGAGGATTGGCGGAATGCGTGCATAGTGCCATTGTACAAAGGCAAAGGGGATAAGAGTGAGTGCTCAAATTACAGAGGTATAAGTTTGTTGAGTATTCTTGGTAAATTATATGGGAGGGTATTGATTGAGAGGGTGAAGGCATGTACAGAGCATCAGATTGGGGAAGAGCAGTGTGGTTTCAGAAGTGGTAGAGGATGTGTGGATCAGGTGTTTGCTTTGAAGAATGTATGTGAGAAATACTTAGAAAAGCAAATGGATTTGTATGTAGCATTTATTGATCTGGAGAAGGCATATGATAAAGTTCATAGAGGTGCTGTGTAGAAGGTATTAAGAATATATGGTGTGGGAGGCAAGTTGTTAGAAGCAGTGAAAAGTATTTATCGAGGATGTAAGGCAGGTGTACGTGTAGGAAGAGAGGAAAGTGATTGGTTCTCAGTGAATGTAGGTTTGCGGCAGGGGTGTGTGATGTCTCCATGGTTGTTTAATTTGTTTATGGATGGGGTTGTTAGGGAGGTGAATGCAAGAGTTTTGGAAAGAGGGGCAAGTATGCAGTCTGTTGTGGATGAGAGAGCTTGGGAAGTGAGTCAGTTGTTGTTCGCTGATGATACAGCGCTGGTAGCTGATTCATGTGAGAAACTGCAGAAGCTGGTGATTGAGTTTGGTAAAGTGTGTGAAAGAAGAAAGTTAAGAGTAAATGTGAATAAGAGCAAGGTTATTGGGTACAGTAGGGTTGGGGGTCAAGTCAACTGGGAGGTAAGTTTGAATGGGGAGAAACTGGAGGAAGTAAAGTGTTTTAGATATCTGGTAGTGGATCTGGCAGCGGATGGAACCATGGAAGCGGAAGTGAATCATAGGGTGGGGGAGGGGGCGAAAATTCTGGGAGCATTGAAGAATGTGTGGAAGTCGAGAACATTATCTCGGAAAGCAAAAATGGGTATGTTTGAAGGAATAGTGGTTCCAACAATGTTGTATGGTTGCGAGGCGTGGGCTATGGATAGAGTTGTGCGCAGGAGGGTGGATGTGCTGGAAATGAGATGTTTGAGGACAATATGTTGTGTGAGGTGGTTTGATCGAGTAAGTAATGTAAGGGTAAGAGAGATGTGTGGAAATAAAAAGAGTGTGGTTGAGAGAGCAGAAGAGGGTGTTTTGAAAGGGTTTGGTCACATGGAGAGAATGAGTGAGGAAAGATTGACCAAGAGGATATATGTGTCGGAGGTGGAGGGAACGAAGAGAAGTTGGAGACCAAATTGAAGGTGGAAAGATGGAGTGAAAAAGATTTTGAGTGATCGGGGCCTGAACATGCAGGAGGGTGAAAGGCGTGCAAGGAATAGAGTGAATTGGAACGAAGTGGTATACCGAGGTCGACGTGATGTCAATGGATTGAACCAGGGAATGTGAAGCGTCTGGCGTAAACCATGGAAAGTTGTGTGGGGCCTAAATGTGGAAAGGGAGCTGTGTTTTCGGTGCATTATTGCATGACACTAGAGACTGAGTGTGAATGAATGTGGCCTTTGTTGTCTTTTCCTAGCGCTACCTCGCACACATGAGGAGGGAGGGGTTTGTTATTCCATGTGTGGCGAGGTGGCGATGTATATATATATATATATATATATATATATATATATATATATATATATATATATATATATATATATATATATATATATACATACATACATACACGTCCACACACGCACGTATACATACCTATACATTTCAACGTATAAATATATATACACACACAGACATATACATATATACATATGTACATAATTCATAGTCTGCCCTTATTCATTCTCGTCGCCACCCCGTCACACATGAAATGACAACCCCCTTCCCCCCCATGTGCGCGAGGTAGCGCTAGGAAAAGACAACAATGGCCACATTCGTTCACACTCAGTCTCTAGCTGTCATGTATAATGCACCGAAACCACAGCTCCCTTTCCACATCTAGGCCCCACAAAACTTTTCCTGGTTTACCCCAGACGCTTCACATGCCCTGGTTCAATCCATTGACAGCATGTCGATCCCGGTACACCACATCGTTCCAATTCACTCTATTCCTTGCATGCCTTTCACCCTCCTGCATGTTCAGGCCCCGATTATTCAAAATCTTTTTGGCCATGAAATGACAACCCCCTTCCCCCCCCATGTGCGCGAGGTAGCGCTAGGAAAAGACAACAATGGCCACATTCGTTCACACTCAGTCTCTAGCTGTCATGTATAATGCACCGAAACCACAGCTCCCTTTCCACATCTAGGCCCCACAAAACTTTTCCTGGTTTACCCCAGACGCTTCACATGCCCTGGTTCAATCCATTGACAGCATGTCGATCCCGGTACACCACATCGTTCCAATTCACTCTATTCCTTGCATGCCTTTCACCCTCCTGCATGTTCAGGCCCCGATTATTCAAAATCTTTTTCACTCTATCTTTCCACCTCAACTTGGTCTCCCACTTCTCCTCGTTCCCTCCACCTCTGACACACATATATCCTCTTTGTCAATCTTTCCTCACTCATTCTCTCCATGTGACCAAACTATTTCAAAACACCCTCTTCTGCTCTCTCAACCATACTCTTTTTATTACCACACATCTCTCTTACCCTTTCATTACTTACTCGATCAAACCACCTCACACCACATATTGTCCTCAAACATCTCATTTCCAGCACATCCACCCTCCTCCGCACAGCTTCGCAACCATATAACATTGTTTGAACCACTATTCCTTCAAACATACCCATTTTTGCTTTCCAAGATAACGCTCTCGATTTCCACACATTTTTCAACGCTACCAGAACTTTCGCCCCCTCCCCCACCCTATGATTCACTTCCGCTTCCATGGTTCTATCCGCTGCCAAATCCACTCCCAGATATCTAAAACACTTCACTTCCTCCAGTTTTTCTCCATTCAAACTTACCTTCCAATTGACTTGTCCCTCAACCCTCTTGCTCTTATTCACATTTAATCTCAGCTTTCTTCTTTCACACACTTTACCAAACTCAGTCACCAGCTTCTGCAGTTTCTCACCCGAATCAGCCACCAGCGCTATATCATCAGCGAACAACAACTGACTCACTTCCCAAGCTCCCTCATCCAGAACAGACTGCATACTTGCCCCTTTTTCCAAAACTCTTGTATTGACCTCCCTAACAACCCCATCTATAAAGAAATCAAAAAACCATGGAGACATCACGCACCCCTGCCGCAAACGAACATTCACTGAGAACCAATCACTTTCTCTCTTCCTACTCGTACAAATGCCTTACATCCTCGATATATATATATATATATATATATATATATATATATATATATATATATATATATATATATATATATATATATTCCTATGACTTGTCCCTGAGCCTTCTGAACGTCATAAAATTATCTATTCACATTCGCTCTCAACTTCCTTTTTCACATACTTTTCTTCCAAGTTCATTCAGCAGATTCTGCCTCACCTCCCTCCTCCCTCCCCCACAGAATGCAGACCCGCTCATCTTTCCAATACCCTTCCAGTTGACTCCCTCACCAGCTAATCCATAAACACAATAAACAGACATGGTGAATTTACCTTGCAAGCGGCTGTTGGCGCCCTCTTCTGCTTTCTTCAACGCCAAAGCTCATGTACCTTCCTCCCTCTGCCCTCTTCACTGCTCACGTCCACGCCCGTGCCATCCACTGCCCTCCTCACTGCCTACCCCTACCAGCTTCCATCGGCGCCCTCCGCTGCCAACCTCACAGCCCAACTTTGGCTATATATCCGGCAGGAAGATCCGCTGGCTAGTTCTCCAGGCGAGACTCAGACAGAAATGGCCAAGTTTCTTCTCCATCACCGTGAAGATGTATTAATTAGAGAAGCTGAGGTGGAGCAAGAAATGTGCCTTGTGTAGATGATGGTTGGCGGTGTTGGCGGGGGTGGTGATGGTGGTGGCGAGTGTGGTGGCAGCGGCAGTGGTGATAGTGGTGATGCCCATGATGGTGCTAGTGATAATGATGATGGTGATGGTGGTGGTAGTGAATCCATTGTTAGTAGTAGTGGTATTGGTTATGGTGGGGATGGGGGTGGTTAAGGGGCTACATGACTGTATGCATAGTATTCCTTCACCATAGCTAAGATACTGTGTTATCATGTTATTGTAGGAAGTCACCATAATTGTCTAGTTGTATTGTGAAGACTCGTGGAACTTGAGGCATTGTATGGTGAGGACCTGTGGAACTTGAGGCATTGTATGGGGAGGACCTGTGGAACTTGAGGCATTGTATGGGGAGGACCTGTGGAACTTGAGGCATTGTATGGTGAGGACCTGTGGAACTTGAGGCATTGTATGGGGAGGACCTGTGGAACTTGAGGCATTGTATGGTGAGGACCTGTGGAACTTGAGGCATTGTATGGGGAGGACCTGTGGAACTTGAGGCATTGTATGGGGAGGACCTGTGGAACTTGAGGCATTGTATGGGGAGGACCTGTGGAACTTGAGGCATTGTATGGGGAGGACCTGTGGAACTTGAGGCATTGTATGGGGAGGACCTGTGGAACTTGAGGCATTGTATGGGGAGGACCTGTGGAACTTGAGGCATTGGATTATGAAGACCTGTGGAACCTGAAGTATGGTGGTGACACAGGTCAAGTCATGATCATCATCACTATAGCGTTATCTTCTTATCTCATGGTACCTGTCTTTGTATATGAGGGATGACGTCATTGTAACT
The DNA here is from genome assembly GCF_036320965.1 of Panulirus ornatus. Classification (NCBI taxonomy): domain Eukaryota; kingdom Metazoa; phylum Arthropoda; class Malacostraca; order Decapoda; family Palinuridae; genus Panulirus; species Panulirus ornatus. Next base: position 34,046,022 of record NC_092266.1, read on the forward strand.
GATAACCACATCAAGGTATGGGATCAGGTCATGGAAGATGCAGGATGAATTCATATTAAAAGAAGTATATCTATCGTCTTGTTAATATATGAATCAGAGCATGATAATGGAAAGATTAACACATGGTTTGTCGTAGATCCAAGCCATCACTCACCATAAACACCAGGTTAATCAATAAGGATTAATTTACCTTAATCAGGACGTTAATTCATCGTATCTAGGAATTAACATATCGTACGTAGGAGATTATCTCATAGCGGCGAAAGATTTTCCTACATGAACTTTAGTATAAAGTGGCAGGAGTGACGACCACGTGTGTGGCAGGAGTGACGACCACGTGTGTGGCAGGAGTGACGACCACGTGTGTGGCAGGAGGCCACATACCACCTTTACACACATCTTACCGGCTAACACTGTCATCCCCCTGAGTATTTTGTTGCTCTCAGGTCTCAAAGCTGACTTGATCCAGATAGTCCCTTTGGATCATGTCTTCCTTGTATCTTTTATCAACTGTTGTATTTCTCTTCATTTATACTGTGTTTTATTACTTTTATTACTTCGGCCTCTGAACACGACGGTACAACTCCTGGGTATGATAGCGTGAACTTTGACCTGCCCGGAAAGGGTCAGGTAACAGGTCACTCTGTCATACGACAAAGGTATATCATTGCACTCTAAGGTCGTATCGTCACACTCAGTGGTCGTATAGTCACATTCAAGGGTCGTATCGTCACACTAAAAGATCGTACCATCATATTCAAGGTGTCGTACCATCGCATTTAAGGGTCGTACAATCGTATTCAAGGGTCGTACCGTCGTATTCAAGGGTCGAACCGTCGTATTCAATAGTTGTACCGTCGTATTCAAGGGTCGTACCGTCGCATTCAAGTATGGTTCCCTACTGTTCAAGCAATAAATGAAAATAAACATATCAAGATATATTTTCAGCAATAATTGAATCAGAATATGACTGATTCAACAAGGACTCTGAAATTTTGGGTCAAATATCAAAAGAAAAGTGAAGAAAACAGTATTGCTGACTTAACACCGCTGTAGCTTCTGGTACGACAACAACAACAACAAATTGAACCAAATCTGAAAAGCATTAATCAGCAATGTTATATCTTAACGGTAATGTGCAGAAGTCAACACATTAGACCGTCAGTGGACAGGTTGACTGTACCTGGGCTGGTCGGTAGTTCAAGTCGACTTAGTCCACACTGACTCACATAAGCCCACTGACCCAGAGGGGTAATATAACCAGGCGTTGTGTCACCTGTTACGGAACCATCCGTGCAGAGCTCCCAGCTGATCCTTGGAAACTTTATCGTCTTTTCACGATCCTGGTGTCATCCGAGGAGTCTCCTTCTCGTCTGACGTCCTCAAGTGAACCACTGAATCACCACAGACCTCTCTCTGCGACTGGACTGCATCACGTCTCCACAATAACTGCTCACGCAAAATAACCAATCATCTCGCATCTCTGCTCACAGGAGATCAACATCATAAGGCTGTAACAATAATGATCCCAAGTACACAAATTGGTTATGTACAGCTTTTCAATTCTCTGTGACTTTACGTTAAATCTTTACAGTTGATGATATTCTTAGCGAATATACACAACCATCATCTAAAACATAAAATCTACCACAGTTTAACAAATTGCTAGACACCTATACTAACACTTATACAAAAAAGAAAAAGAAAAATGTTGAGAATCCATACCAATACTTGTCACTTTTGCCGAATAGTAAAACATTTAACTTTATGATTCATCACTAAGTTAATACATAATGAGAAGTGTGGCTCAAACGGAAGAAAACTCACTATTATTGGGATATGATTTGCCGGCGGGTAAGCCTTCTTACATGATTATATATAGAGTCTGTGTTGTAACTAGTCAAACTGGTGTACGTCAATCATAATGCCTTGTGCTGCTCCATGTGATTATAGCAACGTGAAGATACGAGGGATCTTGAAAACACTGATGCTTGTGTAACCTGAGAAATGACCTGTTGCTCTTAACTTCTAGTGTGATTTGTGCCCGTCCTTCTCTGGGCCCCACTACGTCCATACATTACCTAACTGGTACACTTCCATGAATGACTTCCCTTCATATGTTCCACATCAGCCAATCATCACTCTACCCTCAACTTACCACTTATGTACCTTGGCAGATGTGGTGTCGGGTTCGGTAAAAGTGCTAACGATGTACTTTGCCCCGCATTAGTAGTTACCTGGTTACAACTCTACTGTGAACACTATTATGTTACTTATTGTATCGAACTTCTACTACGTCGTACATTTACGTTTTGATTGTACTGCATCACTACTGTTATCAGCGAGCGTTCTTATACTAGCATATAGATATATGAGATAACAGTTCAGTTATGGTTTCAATGAACATATTGTGTTATAACAGTGGTAGCAATGTGTCATCAAGTCCTCGATCATGATACATGAGTAAAGGAGGAAGGATAAATGTATATCTTAAGAGAGAAAACATTTCATCCGTGGCAGCTTCATACAGTAGGTAGTATCACACTACATCACGTCTACAGTAGGCACGTTCTCCTACTTTACCGTGGATGCGAGTAATGAGTCTAAATGGGTTTCAGGTCAAACAAAACGTCATTCATTCCATTAAGCTTTTATTAATTAGTTTTCCATTAAAGTAATTGGATCACGTCCGGTGCAGGCGGCCAGTTATAGTTAAATGACTGAACATTCATTTAGTCTTCATTCTTATCATGAGCATGGATCGAGCCTCATATAAACCATCTCTCGATTAATTTTCTATAATCCAGTTAATCATTCCAGAATTAGATCTCATCGACCTATTACGTGAATGCTCGTTTCTTCATCAATTCTGCCAGTATCTGTTATGAACATGTGCAATTGTTCACAATCGTTGTTCTGGGCAGCAGTGTATAGCACTGGATAACGTTCACGGTTGTATAACATCAGCAGCCTGGCAAGCCTCTGACAATTTTCCTTATTTATCAGCAAATTTTATAAACATTAAAGAACGTAACTGTTCCAACTCAGTTCACTTTATTATCAAGTACATTAACTCATGGTAATTTCAAATACTTAGGAAAAATTTTTTCCCTCTAAATATCCTGTAATTTAAGTAACTATTATATCTACTAACATATTTCAACCTCATTCTGAAGTAGCAATCAGGAAGACATTGGATTGTCATTTAGATTACTTGATAATTTACTTTTTTTTCTTTTTTTTAATGTCGGAGGCTCCAGTCACAGATAAAAGTCCACATCGAAGAGGTGAAGATCGTGTCATATTACTGTACCAGGTCATACTTATTAAGAAAGAAATGATAAGGTAGAGAGTTCCAAAGGTTCAACTTGTGGGGAAAGAAAAAGTTATCGAAACTGCCCCCTTAGTTGCCAACGGCCACAAGATGATCATATTACACAGCAGCAGCAGCTTGCCGAGTATCGCGTGGTCTAGCTAGTGGTGGAGGCACTATTCCTTCAAACATACCCATTTTTGCTTTCCGCGATTATATATATATATATATATATATATATATATATATATATATATATATATATATATATATATATATATATATATTCCCTATCCCTGGGGATAGGTGAGAAAGAATACTTACCACGTATTCCCTGCGTGTCGTAGAAGGCGACTAAAAGGGGAGGGAGCGGGTGGCTGGAAATCCTCCCCTCTCGTTTTTTTTTTTTAGTTTTCCAAAAGAGGGAACAGAGAAGGGGGCCAGGTGAGGATATTCCCTTAGATGCCCAGTCCTCTGTTCTTAACGTTCCCTCGCTAACGCGGGAAATGGCGAATAGTATGAAAAATATATATTCCTATGAGTCCATGGGGACGATAAATTCCCAAGTGCACTTTTGTGTAATAATCTCATCATCAGGGGAGATGCAAGAAAGAAATATATCAGTTGATATACAACGAAGAGACGTAGCTAGGACGCCATTTGGTAAACAAGTGACTGTCCAAGAATTTGTTGATCACGCGCTAAATTGTATTCCTTTCATATATATATATATATATATATATATATATATATATATATATATATATATATATATATATATATATATACATATATATATATATATATATATATATATATATATATATATATATATATATATATATATATATATATATATATATATGTATATATATATATATATATATATATATATATATATATATATATATATATATATATATATATATATATATATATATATATATATACATATATATATATATATATATATATATATATATATATATATATATGTATATATATATATATGCAATTGAGTGGGAGATGTATAAAAGAAAGAGACAGGAGGTCAGGAGAAAGGTGCAAGAGGTGAAAAAGAGGGCAAATGAGAGTTGGGGTGAGAGAGTATCATTGAATTTTAGGGAGAATAAAAAGATGTTCTGGAAGGAGGTAAATAAAGAGCGTAAGACAAGGGAGCAAATGGGAACTTCAGTGAAGGGCGCTAGTGGGGAGGTGATAACAAGTAGTGGTGATGTGAGAAGGAGATGGAGTGAGTATTTTGAAGGTTTGTTGAATGTGTTTGACGATAGAGTGGCAGATATAGGGTGTTTTGGTCGAAGTGGTGTGCAAAGTGAGAGGGTTAGGGAAAATGATTTGGTAAACAGAGAAGAGGTAGTAAAAGCTTTGCGGAAGATGAAAGCTGGCAAGGCAGCAGGTTTGGATGGTATTGCAGTGGAATCTATTAAAAAAGGGGGGGACTGTATTGTTGACTGGTTGGTAAGGTTATCTAATGTATGTATGACTCATGGTGAGGTGCCTGAGGATTGGCGGAATGCGTGCATAGTGCCATTGCACAAAGGCAAAGGGGATAAGAGTGAGTGCTCAAATTACAGAGGTATAAGTTTGTTGAGTATTCCTGGTAAATTATATGGGAGGGTATTGATTGAGAGGGTGAAGGCATGTACAGAGCATCAGATTGGGGAAGAGCAGTGTGGTTTCAGAAGTGGTAGAGGATGTGTGGATCAAGTGTTTGCTTTGAAGAATGTATGTGAGAAATACTTAGAAAAGCAAATGGATTTGTATGTAGCATTTATGGATCTGGAGAAGGCATATGATAGAGTTGATAGAGATGCTCTGTGGAAGGTATTAACTATATATGGTGTGGGAGGCAAGTTGTTGGAAGCAGTGAAAAGTTTTTATCGAGGATGTAAGGCATGTGTACGTGTAGGAAGAGAGGAAAGTCATTGGTTCTCAGTGAATGTAGGTTTGCGGCAAGGGTGTGTGATGTCTCCATGGTTGTTTAATTTGTTTATGGATGGGGTTGTTAGGGAGGTGAATGCAAGAGTTTTGGAAAGAGGGGCAAGTATGAAGTCTGATGTGGATGAGAGAGCTTGGGAAGTGAGTCAGTTGTTGTTCGCTGATGATACAGCGCTGGTTGCTGATTCATGTGAGAAACTGCAGAAGCTGGTGATGAGTTTGGTAAAGTGTGTGAAAGAAGAAAGTTAAGAGTAAATGTGAATAAGAGCAAGGTTATTAGGTACAGTAGGGTTGAGGGTCAAGTCAATTGGGATGTAAGTTTGAATGGAGAAAAACTGGAGGAAGTAAAGTGTTTTAGATATCTTGGAGTGGATCTGGCAGCGGATGGAACCATGGAAGCGGAAGTGAATCATAGGGTGGGGGAGGGGGCGAAAATCCTGGGAGCCTTGAAGAATGTGTGGAAGTCGAGAACATTATCTCGGACAGCAAAAATGGGTATGTTTGAAGGAATAGTGGTTCCAACAATGTTGTATGGTTGCGAGGCGTGGGCTATGGATAGAGTTGTGCGCAGGAGGGTGGATGTGCTGGAAATGAGATGTTTAAGGACAATTTGTGGTGTAAGGTGGTTTGATCGAGTAAGTAATGTAAGGGTAAGAGAGATGTGTGGAAATAAAAAGAGCGTGGTTGAGAGAGCAGAAGAGGGTGTTTTGAAATGGTTTGGGCACATGTAGAGAATGAGTGAAGAAGTAAGATTATTAGTGAAATAAAAGAGAGAGGCATTTGGACGATTTTTGCAGGGAAAAAATGCAAATGAGTGGGAGTGGCATAAAAGAAAGAGACAGGAGGTCAGAGAAAGGTGCAAGAGGTGAAAAAGAGGGCAAATGAGAGTTGGGGTGAGAGAGTATCATTGAATTTTCAGGGAGAATAAAAAGATGTTTTGGAAGGAGGTAAATAAAGTGCGTAAGACAAGGGAGCAAATGGGAACTTCAGTGAAGGGCGCTAGTGGGGAGGTGATAACAAGTAGTGGTGATGTGAGAAGGAGATGGAGTGAGTATTTTGAAGGTTTGTTGAATGTGTTTGACGATAGAGTGGCAGATATAGGGTGTTTTGGTCGAAGTGGTGTGCAAAGTGAGAGGGTTAGGGAAAATGATTTGGTAAACAGAGAAGAGGTAGTAAAAGCTTTGCGGAAGATGAAAGCTGGCAAGGCAGCAGGTTTGGATGGTATTGCAGTGGAATCTATTAAAAAAGGGGGGGACTGTATTGTTGACTGGTTGGTAAGGTTATCTAATGTATGTATGACTCATGGTGAGGTGCCTGAGGATTGGCGGAATGCGTGCATAGTGCCATTGCACAAAGGCAAAGGGGATAAGAGTGAGTGCTCAAATTACAGAGGTATAAGTTTGTTGAGTATTCCCGGTAAATTATATGGGAGGGTATTGATTGAGAGGGTGAAGGCATGTACAGAGCATCAGATTGGGGAAGAGCAGTGTGGTTTCAGATGTGGTAGAGGATGTGTGGATCAGGTGTTTGCTTTGAAGAATGTATGTGAGAAATACTTAGAAAAGCAAATGGATTTGTATGTAGCATTTATGGATCTGGAGAAGGCATATGATAGAGTTGATAGAGATGCTCTGTGGAAGGTATTAACTATATATGGTGTGGGAGGCAAGTTGTTGGAAGCAGTGAAAAGTTTTTATCGAGGATGTAAGGCATGTGTACGTGTAGGAAGAGAGGAAAGTCATTGGTTCTCAGTGAATGTAGGTTTGCGGCAAGGGTGTGTGATGTCTCCATGGTTGTTTAATTTGTTTATGGATGGGGTTGTTAGGGAGGTGAATGCAAGAGTTTTGGAAAGAGGGGCAAGTATGAAGTCTGATGTGGATGAGAGAGCTTGGGAAGTGAGTCAGTTGTTGTTCGCTGATGATACAGCGCTGGTTGCTGATTCATGTGAGAAACTGCAGAAGCTGGTGATGAGTTTGGTAAAGTGTGTGAAAGAAGAAAGTTAAGAGTAAATGTGAATAAGAGCAAGGTTATTAGGTACAGTAGGGTTGAGGGTCAAGTCAATTGGGATGTAAGTTTGAATGGAGAAAAACTGGAGGAAGTAAAGTGTTTTAGATATCTTGGAGTGGATCTGGCAGCGGATGGAACCATGGAAGCGGAAGTGAATCATAGGGTGGGGGAGGGGGCGAAAATCCTGGGAGCCTTGAAGAATGTGTGGAAGTCGAGAACATTATCTCGGAAAGCAAAAATGGGTATGTTTGAAGGAATAGTGGTTCCAACAATGTTGTATGGTTGCGAGGCGTGGGCTATGGATAGAGTTGTGCGCAGGAGGGTGGATGTGCTGGAAATGAGATGTTTAAGGACAATTTGTGGTGTAAGGTGGTTTGATCGAGTAAGTAATGTAAGGGTAAGAGAGATGTGTGGAAATAAAAAGAGCGTGGTTGAGAGAGCAGAAGAGGGTGTTTTGAAATGGTTTGGGCACATGTAGAGAATGAGTGAAGAAGTAAGATTATTAGTGAAATAAAAGAGAGAGGCATTTGGACGATTTTTGCAGGGAAAAAATGCAAATGAGTGGGAGTGGCATAAAAGAAAGAGACAGGAGGTCAAGAGAAAGGCGCAAGAGGTGAAAAAGAGGGCAAATGAGAGTTGGGGTGAGAGAGTATCATTAAATTTCAGGGAGAATAAAAAGATGTTTTGGAAGGAGGTAAATAAAGTGCGTAAGACAAGGGAGGAAATGGGAACTTCAGTGAAGGGGGCTAATGGGGAGGTGATAACAAGTAGTGGTGATGTGAGAAGGAGATGGAGTGAGTATTTTGAAGGTTTGTTGAATGTGTTTGATGATAGAGTGGCAGATATAGGGTGTTTTGGTCGAGGTGGTGTGCAAAGTGAGGGGGTTAGGGAAAATGATTTGGTAAATAGAGAAGAGGTAGGAAAAGCTTTACGGAAGATGAAAGCCGGCAAGGCAGCAGGTTTGGATGGTATTGCAGTGGAATTTATTAAAAAAGGGGGTGACTGTATTGTTGACTGGTTGGTAAGGTTATTTAATGTATGTATGATTCATGGTGAGGTGCCTGAGAATTGGCGGAATGCTTGCATAGTGCCATTGTACAAAGGCAAAGGGTATAAGAGTGAGTGCTCAAATTACAGAGGTATAAGTTTGTTGAGTATTCCTGGTAAATTATATGGGAGGGTATTGATTGAGAGGGTGAAGGCATGTACAGAGCATCAGATTGGGGAAGAGCAGTGTGGTTTCAGAAGTGGTAGAGGATGTGTGGATCAGGTGTTTGCTTTGAAGAATGTATGTGAGAAATACTTAGAAAAACAAATGGATTTGTACGTAGCATTTATGGATCTGGATAAGGCATATGATAGAGTTGATATAGATGCTCTGCGGAAGGTTTTAAGAATGTATGGTGTGGGAGGCAAGTTGTTAGAAGCAATGAAAAGTTTTTATCGAGGATGTAAGGCATGTGTACGTGTAGGAAGAGAAGAAAGTGATTGGTTCTCAGTGAATGTAGGTTTGCGGCAGGGGTGTGTGATGTCTCCATGGTTGTTTAATTTGTTTATGGATGGGGTTGTTAAGGAGGTGAATGCAAGAGTTTTGGAAAGAGGGGCAAGTATGCCGTCTGCTGTGGATGAGAGAGCTTGGGAAGTGAGTCAGTTGTTATTCGCTGATGATACAGCGCTGGTGGCTGTTTCATGTAAGAAACTGCAGAAGCTGGTGACTGAGTTTGGTAAAGTGTGTGAAAGAAGAAAGTTAAGAGTAAATGTGAATAAGAGCAAGGTTATTAGGTACAGTAGGGTTGAGGGTCAAGTCAATTGGGATGTAAGTTTGAATGGAGAAAAACTGGAGGAAGTAAAGTGTTTTAGATATCTGGGAGTGGATCTGGCAGTGGATGGAACCATGGAAGCGGAAGTGAATCATAGGGTGGGGGAGGGGGCGAAAGTTCTGGGAGCATTGAAGAATGTGTGGAAGTCGAGAACATTATCTCGGAAAGCAAAAATGGGTATGTTTGAAGGAATAGTGGTTCCAACAATGTTGTATGGTTGCGAGGCATGGGCTATGGATAGAGTTGTGCGTAGGAGGGTGGATGTGCTGGAAATGAGAGGTTTGAGGACAATATGTGGTGTGAGGTGGTTTGATCGAGTAAGTAATGTAAGGGTAAGAGAGATATGTGGAAATAAAAAGAGCGTGGTTGAGAGAGCAGAAGAGGGTGTTTCGAAATGGTTTGGTCACATGGAGAGAATGAGTGAGGAAAGATTGACAAAGAGGATATATTTGTCAGAGGTAGAGGGAACGAAGAGATGTGGGAGACCAAATTTTAGGTGGAAAGATGGAGTGAAAAAGATTTTGAGTGATCGGGGCCTGAACATGCAGGAGGGTGAAAGGCGTGCAAGGAATAGAGTGAATTGGAACGATGTTGTATACCGGGGTCGACGTGATGTCAATGGATTGAACCAGGGCATGTGAAGCGTCTGGGGTAAACCATGGAAAGTTGTGTGGGGCCTGGATGTGGAAAGGGAGCTGTGGTTTCGGTGCATTATTACATAACAGCTAGAGACTGAGTGTGAACGAATGGGGCCTTTGGTGTCTTTTCCTAGCGGTACCTTGCACACATGAGGGGGGAGGGAGTTGTTATTCCATGTGTGGCGGGGTGGCGATGGGAACAAATAAAGGCAGACAGTATGAATTATGTACATTTGTACACGAGAGGGGAGGATTTCCAGCCCACCGCTCCCTCCCCTTTTAGTCGCCTTCTACGACACGCACGGAATACGTGGGAAGTATTCTTTCTCCCGTATCCCCAGGGATAATATATATATACATATATTACATATATACATACATATATATATATATATATATATATATATATATATATATATATATATATATATATATATATATATATATATATATATATATATATTGGGGAGAAGAGAGTGGCGAGAGTAAGTGAGCTTGGAAAAGAGACTTGTGTGACGAAGTATTAGGAGAGATTGATTGTAGAATGGCAAAGAGTGAGAGTAAATGACGTGAAGGGAGTGGGTGAAGAATAGAATGCATTTAGGGAAGCAGAGATGGCTTGCGCAAAAGATGCATGTGGTATGAGAAAAGTGGGAGGTGGGCAGATTAGAAAAGGTAGTGAGTAGTAGGATAGAGAAGTTAGATTGTTAGTGAAAGAGAAAAGAGAGGCGTTTGGACGATATTTGCAGGGAAGTAGTAAATGACTGGGGTATGCAAAAAAGAAAGCGGCAAGAAGTAAAGTGAAAGGTGCAAGAGTTAAAAAGAGGGCAAATGAGAGATGGGGTGATAGTGTATCATTAGATTTTAGGGAGGACAAAAAGATGTTTTGGAAGGAGGTAAATAACGTACGTAAGACATGAGAACAAATAGGAACATCGGTGAAGGGAGCAAGTGGGGAGGTGATAACAGGTAGTAAAGGAATGAGAAGGAGATAGAGTGAGTATTTTGAAGGTTTGTTGAATGTGTTTGATGATAGAGTGGCAGATATCGGGTGTTTGGGTCGGGGTGGTGTACGAAGTGAGAGAGTCAGAGATAGTGATTTGGTTAAGAGAGAAGAGGTAGTGAAAGCTTTGCGGAAGAATTATGGACCATGGTGAGGTGCCTGAGGATTGGCGGAATGCATCCATAGTGCCATTGTACAAAGGCAAAGGGGATAAAAGTGAGTGTTCAAACTACAGAGGCATAAGTTTGGTTGAGTATTCCGGAAAAATTATATGGGAGGGTGAAGGCACGTACCGAGCATCAGACTGGGGAAGAGCAGTGTGGTTTTCGAAGTGATAGAGGATGTGTGGATCAGATGTTTGCTATGAAGAATGTATGTGAGAAATATTTAGAAAAACTGATGGATTTGTGGTTCTGGAGAAGGCATATGATAGGGTTGATAGAGATGCTTTGTAGATGGTTTTAAAAGTATATGGTGGGGGAGGTAAGTCGCTAGAAGCAATGAAAAGTTTCTACCAAGGATGTAAGGCATGATTACGAGAAGGAAGAGAGGAGAACGATTGGTTCTCAGGGAATGTCGGTTTGCGGCAGAGGTGCATGATGTCTTCATGGTTGTTTAATTTGTTTATGGATGGTGTGGTTAGGGAGGTAAATCCAAGAGTTTTGGAGAGCGGGGCGAGTATGCAGTCTGCTGTAGATGAGAGGTCCTGGGAAGTGAGTCAGTTGTTATTCGCCGATGATACAGTTCTAATGGCTGATTCGTGTGAGAAACTTCAGAGGTTGGTGACTGAGTTTGGAAAAGTGTGTGAAAGAAGGAAGTTGGGAGGAAATGTGAATAAGAATAAGGTTGTTAGGTTCAATAGGGTTAAGGGACAAGTCAATTGGGATGTAGATTTGAATGGAGAAAAATTGGAGGAAATGAAGTGTTTTAGATATGTGGGAGTGGACTCAGCAGCGAATGGAACCATGGAAGCGGAAGTGAGTCACTGGGTGGGGGAAGGGGTGAAGGTTTTGGGAGCGATGAAGAGATGTGTGGAAGAAGAAAACTATCTCTGAGAGCAAAAATGGGTTTGTTTAAATGAATAGTTGTTTCAACAATGTTATACGGGTACGAGGCGTGGGCTATAGATAGGGTTTTACGGAGGAGGGTGGATGTTTTGGAAATGAGATGTTTAAAGACAATATGTGGTGTGAGGTGGTTTGATCGAGTAAGTAATGTAAGGGTTAGAGAGATGTGTGGAAATAAATAAAGTATGATTAAGAAATCAGAAGAGGGCTTGTTAAAATGTTTTTGACATATGGAGAGAATGAGTGAGGAAAGATTTACGAAGAGGATATATGTGTCAGAGGTAGAGGGAACAAGGAGAAGCGGGAGACCAAATTGGAGGTGGAAGGATGGAGTTAAAAAGCTATCAGGGCCTGAACATGCAGGAGTGTGAGGGGCGTGCAAGGAAGAGTGAACTGGAACGATGTGGTATACCGGGGTCGACATGCTGCCAATGGACTAAACCAGGGCATGTGAAAGGTCTGGGGAGTAAACCATGGAAAGGTCTGTGGGGCCTGAATGTGGATAGGGAACTGTGGTTTCGGTGTGTTACACATGAAAGCAAGAGACTGAGTGTCAAAGAATGTGTCCCTTCATGCTTCCCTGGCTCTACCTCGCTGACGCAGAGGGTGGCAATGCTGTTTCCTATGGGGCGAGTTGGCGCCAGGAATGGATAAGGGCAAGCAAGCTTGAATATGTACATGTGTATGTATGTATATGTCTGTGTATGTGTATACATATATATATATGTATGTATATGTGTATATGCTGATATGTATATGTGCGTGTATGTGCGTGTATGTATTTATGTGTGTATATGAATGGAGGGGTGTTTCTTCGTGTGTTTCTTGGCGGTAAGTCGCGGAAATGACGATCAAGCATAATATATATATATATATATATATATATATATATATATATATATATATATATATATATATATATATATATATATATATATATATATATACTTGTATCGGTAAGTGTGTTTACTTTTTAACCACTTGTATTCACCACATCAGTAACAATTGCCAGGGTACTACTGTCATGCAGCTCATTAACCCTTTGATAAATGGCTTCATTTCAGTATGTTTTCTTTCTGGCGGCGAGAGCTGGAGGGTCCTTGGCAGGTCGTTCAGGGACTACAAGTACTGGTTCAGTTCCGCGAGTTCTGTAGATGGGTTGGTTGGCTCAATGCAGCACTGCCGTCGAAGAAAGATCTCTCTCTCTCTCTCTCTCTCTCTCTCTCTCTCTCTCTCTCTCTCTCTCTCTCTCTCTCTCTCTCTCTCTCTCTCTCTCACCATAGGTTCATTTCTTTGATCACGAGCACTTCTCCCTCCTCTCCCTCTGTCCACTCGAGAGTGTGCTTTCATCAACTTTTTCCCCATCTTGCCTCATTTCCCTCGTCTATAAAGCAAATAAGCTGATCCTGCCTCACTAACCTGACACTACGGGTTGCCTGGAGACTCCTTCCTCCCCCACCGTTCCCCTGCTTGTTGGGGAGGGAGGCAACTGGTGGAGTAGCTAACAAATGATGGGATAGATAAACTCACACGAGATACCTCATTAAGCCTTTGAACACAACGGAAGGACCCTGAGCACGACGGTGCGATCCTTTGGTATATTCTCTCACCAAACCCTTAATGATCCGGTCAAAGGGCAGACCAACTTAACCAAGGGCCATACTTAAGGGTCTTACTTTTGTAGCGTCGTGTTCAAGGGTCCATCCCTTGTGCTACAGGGCTTAGCATACCCTGAAGCAGTGAATCATATGATGTATCTCCTACGTTCTGCTAAGCGTTCATTGTAGAATGTATAAGTTGCTGTTGAGGTTGGAGGAAACATTCCGGCATAAATGTTGAGTCTTTCCGTCATCCATTACGGTCTGGCCATCACTCACCCTCCGCCACGTCTTCTTTGCACAGTTTCTTCACTTTCCCGCAAGATTTGTTTTTGCTGTCATTAATCAAGTGTGAGACTTCCCCCCATCTCCATGGGCCAGACACGCCTCTCCATTGGTCGAACAACCCCATGATAGGCTAGACACCCCCATTAAGGGCCAGACTTCCCCATAATCGGTAAGACATTCTATGGTAACCAAACACTATCATGCTGGTTCATGCACCAAGCGATAGTCTGGAATACCCAAAGATGTGTCAGACCCACATATGGGTCCCACATCTTATGTCAGCCAGAAACACTCTGGCGGACAAGACACCTCTTTGATGGGCTGGACAACCTCATGATGGCCAGACAACCTTATGACAGGTCAAACACCCCCATGATGGGCTAGAAACCCCCATGATGGACCAGACAAATTTCCCATGATGGCCAGGCACCCCCATAATGATGGGCTATGTGTATTCTTTCCTTGTTGCTCTCAATGGGCGTTGCCGCTCTCCCCGCAGGCAGCTCTCTCACCCTCCACCCCCACAGCCTCCTGAAGTCTTGTTCTTCTCTTGCTTTTTAATTTTTGATGGTAATTACTTACTCATTGCGAGTATCTTTATCTATTTACTTATTTTTTCTTCCTTTCCACTTTACTTCTCTCTGGTTTGTACCCAACGGTAATTCCTCACGTGTGGTCACCTCACCACCACCTACGCATTACTCGATTACCTCAAGAATAAGTCCAGCACCATTCTGCCCCAGGAATAGGAGATTCAGCCATGGTTAGGAGACCTCAGGGGTAAGAGATACCCCAAGAATAGGAGACCTCAGGATAGGTGACCCTCCAGGGTTTGGAGCCCCCCTGCCCCACCTCGCCCGACAGCTGGTCAGTTCACCACAGGTCACCCGCCAGACGACCATACCACAACCCATGTGGTCATCCATGATGCTCTCTCGTTCACTTCCTGGCAATACATCCACATATGTATTGTAGTTGAGGTGGTGATAAGACTCAAGGTTGTAGTGGAGCTTTAATCCAAACTTTTCGTTACGGAGAACTTCATGTGTGGACTGAAATTATCATTCAGACATCGAGAAGTCTGTAAAGAGGAACCGTCTGTTTGGCGTCGCTCTAGGTGATCAGTCCCGTACTAGCAGTACTAGCAGTACTAGCAGTACTAGCAGTACTAGCAGTACCAACTTTCCACTGAATCAGAAAACCTGCCCAGGTGTCCATAGAATTTCATTAGGAAATATGTGTTGTTTCGACAGGCTTCCTTTTGAACGTTTCCACGCTGTGGTGTTACAGCTGAGTCTAACCCAGTGATCCCTCGTCGATAAGCAGTACCTCGGCGTTTGAATACCCGCATCGCTGGATATCCCTCGTGTGTACGTTAAACCCTTTCCTACAATCCTCGATCAGTTCTTCAGCCTTATCACACCCGCTACACGGTATATCATACACTATGCTGTCTTCTTCCAAGTTATCAATATGCATTATTGTCCATACGTTTGTTGATTCATCGATCTTCTTTCCCACAGCCGACATGGTATTAACGTCTGCGCCCTTCGGATAGTCACTTATGACAGCTGCTCTTGTGTGTTGGGAACCATCATCAATGTCTTCATCTTTCCTTTAATGTTTTGTTTTATAATAAAATAGGCTACTGTGTGTGTGTGTGTGTGTGTGTGTGTGTGTGTGTGTGTGTGTATGAGGCTTGGACCTCAGAGTGCCTCTCGGGAGGCCCCGAGCCCTTAGGCTCCCAGAGTTTCCGTGAGAGGGCCCTGAGAGGCTTGGGTCCAGGGATGTCCTCAGGGTGCACCTCAGGAAGCTACTGCGAGGTTTGGCCGCCATGGTTGCCCCAGGGGAGCCCTGGGAGGCTAGTCTGCCCAGTATAATACAATAATACTGTTCGTCTTCCATCTAATCAAGTAAAGTACTTAAATACACAGCGCCTGTAATCTCTCCGGCGACCCTGTAGCGAGGACCAGTAATCCCCCAGCGAGTGTCGGTAATCCCCCTGTGTCTCCTTCCTCCGACAAGTGGTAAATCCCTGTCCGACGACCCCCCCCCCCCCACTTCCCCCCACCCCACCCGAAATCTAACTCACCCTAGTAGTTCCGGTTAATTCCTATTTCTATGCCGGGCCAGAGCTCTCTATTTGCGAGTTGCTCAAGGCTTGAAAATCGCTAAAGTCTCTCTCTCTCTCTCTCTCTCTCTCTCTCTCTCTCTCTCTCTCTCTCTCTCTCTCTCTCTCTCTCTCTCTCTCTCTCTCTCTCTCTCAGACCTACGGACAGCACTGGGAGACACACACAGCAACACACTCACCGGCTGCACGTGCATCCACGGAACCTTGGACCAACTGTCGTCCAGCAAATACCATTACGAGGAGGAGCGAGGCCGCCGCCAGCTGGTGTCCGGTATGGTCCATAGCTCTTGTCTGGCCGGGTGATCTCTGGCCTCTGACGACACATGTTCTTCCACGGGCTAGACAGGACACACAGTCACATGGGGCCAGACTGGCCACGTCTCCACACAACGGGGCAGTCAACACATGTAGTCATATGTGGGTAAATATGACTTGTGGCTACTTAATGGGCAGACGCTGCTAGGAAGTACAATCATGTTAGAAGAAGACTTTATCAGTTACTTACTCAGCTGACTTTAGTGATCATTATATACATTTATGCTACACACACACACACAACATACACACACACACACATACACACACACACACACACACACACACACACACACACACACACACACACACACACACACACACACACACTGTCCCCCGCATTATGTACATGAAAGTGTTTGCGTTTATTCACAAAATTGTGAATCAACCATCGTCCACTGGCAGTGGAATGTGGCTGGAGGCCCGACTGAACAAGCACATGGATCTTTCCTTTGTTTCAGTGGTTGTCAAGCGTTCAGGAGAGCAGCGCCACCCGCTCGCTGGTTTTCTTTTTCTTATTTTTCTGGGTTGGGGTGAGGGGGCTTCCTGACCTGAGTAGCGACCACCCCCATCCTTGTAGCACGGTCAACAGATCTGTGTTTCATGAGTTGCCATACAGAAGGTGCTGTCGTAACCAGAAGTTGCCATGCCTTGTGTTGTCATCCCCATTGGGTGCCAAACCCAGTGTTGTTATATCCAGGTTGCATTTTCTCCTGTAGCTTTTCATAACCAAGAGTTGTCTTATGCTTGTCACACCCAGGGGTTGCCATATCCTCTAACAAGGGGTCATCATTTAATAGTCTAACAAAAGTCATCATCTACTGTGGGTCAGTTTCCAACAAGCAGTCGTCATTTAGCGAAGGTCACCTAACGACCATCATTAATTAGCAAGGGTCAACATCTAACTAGAGTTATCATCTAACAAGGGTTATGATCTAACGAGGGCTATCACCTTACAAGGGTCATCATCTCAAGAGGTCACCATCTTGCAAGGGTCATCATCTCACGAGTTACCATCTAACAAGGGTCATCATCTCACGAGGGTCACCATCGTAAAAAGACTTATTTACGTTTAGTTTTATGATATTCAGATCTGTTGCCTAGGGAGAGGAGGGAAGTGCGGTGTTGCCAAGCATTGCTAGACAACAGGACCAACAACAGTGCCATGAACAACAGGCTTAGCAACAGTATCAGACAGCGAGACCAACATCACTGCCACAGACAACAGACTACAGGGTCAGCAGCAGTGCAAAATACAACAGACTACAGGGTCAGCAGCAGTGCAAGATGCAACAGACTACAGTGTCAGCAGTAGTGCAAGATACAACGGACTACAGTGTCAGCAGTAGTGCAAGATACAACAGACTACAGTGTCAGCAGCAGTGCAAGATACAACAGACTACAGTGTCAGCAGTAGTGCAAGATACAACAGACTACAGTGTCAGCAATAGTGCAAGATACAACAGCCTACAGTGTCAGCAGTAGTGCAAGATCCAACAGACTACAGTGTCAGTAGTAGTGCAAGATACAACAGACTACAGTGTCAGCAGCAGTGCAAGATACAACAGTGTCAGAAGCAGTGGCAGAGACAATGAGCAGTGTTGCAGACATCAGGTATGAGGGTAGAACATTAGCAATACTGGTCTTGTGGCATAACTACTAAAGAATAATTAATTATCTTTTGAAGATTTCTTATTCGTCATTAGTTCAACTTGTCGATTTCCCCAATCCATTATTCCCCAGCTCATTATATCCCCCGCCCAATATTCCCAAGTCCATTTTCCCTGGCCCATTATTTCCCTAACCCATTATTTCCACCAAACATTACCATCCTCCTGCAATCTCACATTTTCTCAGCCTATTATTTTCCGAATCCATTACCTAAAGTCCCCATCCCATAATCTTAAGAGCCCATTTTTCCCTCGCCCATTATCTTCCCAGCCCATTATTTCCGAAGTCCATTATTTTCCCTGACCATCATTTCCTCACTCTATTACTTCCGCAGACTAATATTTTCGTAGTCCATCTCTTGGCCCGTCCATCATTTCCCAGCCATTTTTGCCCCGACCATCATTTCCCGCAGATCATCATTTCCCAAAGCCATCATTTTCCCATCTCATCTTCCTAGTTGCCTGATTAGTCCAATCGCTGCTCAATTTTCACTCACCAATCATAACAGCTTTCTCATTTGTTCCAGTGACTGGCAGATTATAAAGCATACCAGACTGCCAGATTGGCTGATGTTTCTGGCTTCACTTAACAACACAATACCTCACAAACAATTACTGCTCCTCTACCCAACCCTGGGGACATGGCCACGGGAGCTGGGCCCTCCTCTTAAAAAATCTGTTTCTCTGATTTCTAATAATCTCTCTCTCTCTCTCTCTCTCTCTCTCTCTCTCTATATATATATATATATATATATATATATATATATATATATATATATATATATATATATATATATATATATATTATATATATATATAGTGAGAGGACAAGAGCAAGGGAAGGAGTAGCAGTACTCCTGAAACAGGAGTTGTGGGAGTATGTGATAGAATGTAAGAAACTAAATTCTCGATTAATATGGGTAAAACTGAAAGTTGATGGAGAGAGATGGGTATTTATTGGTGCATATGCACCTGGGCATGAGAAGAAAGATCATGAGAGGCAAGTGTTTTGGGAGCAGCTGAATGAGTGTGTTAGTGGTTTTGATGCACGAGACCGGGTTATAGTGATGGGTGATTTGAATGCAAAGGTGAGTAATGTGGCAGTTGAGGGAATAATTGGTATACATGGGGTGTTCAGTGTTGTAAATGGAAATGGTGAAGAGCTTGTAGATTTATGTGCTGAAAAAGGACTGGTGATTGGGAATACCTGGTTTAAAAAGCGAGATATACATAAGTATACGTATGTAAGTAGGAGAGATGGCCAGAGAGCGTTATTGGATTACGTGTTAATTGACAGGCGCGCGAAAGAGAGACTTTTGGATTTTAATGTGCTGAGAGGTGAAACTGGAGGGATGTCTGATCATTATCTTGTGGAGGCTAAGGTGAAGATTTGTACGGGTTTTCAGAAAAGAAGAGTGAATGTTGGGGTGAAGAGGGTGGTGAGAGTAAGTGAGCTTGGGAAGGAGACTTGTGTGAGGAAGTGCCTGAGTACAGAATGGAAAAAGGTGAGAACAGTGGAAGTAAGGGGAGTGGGGGAGGAATGGGATGTATTTAGGGAATCAGTGATGGATTGCGCAAAAGATGCTTGTGGCATGAGAAGAGTGGGAGGTTGGTTGATTAGAAAGGGTAGTGAGTGGTGGGATGAAGAAGTAAGATT
This sequence comes from Panulirus ornatus, assembly GCF_036320965.1. Taxonomy (NCBI): domain Eukaryota; kingdom Metazoa; phylum Arthropoda; class Malacostraca; order Decapoda; family Palinuridae; genus Panulirus; species Panulirus ornatus. Next base: position 34,065,488 of record NC_092266.1, read on the forward strand.
ATTAGTGAAAGAGAAGAGAGAGGCATTTGGACGATTTTTGCAGGGAAAAAATGCAATTGAGTGGGAGATGTATAAAAGAAAGAGACAGGAGGTCAAGAGAAAGGTGCAAGAGGTGAAAAAGAGGGCAAATGAGAGTTGGGGTGAGAGAGTATCATTAAATTTCAGGGAGAATAAAAAGATGTTCTGGAAGGAGGTAAATAAAGTGCGTAAGACAAGGGAGCAAATGGGAACTTCAGTGAAGGGCGCAAATGGGGAGGTGATAACAAGTAGTGGGGATGTGAGAAGGAGATGGAGTGAGTATTTTGAAGGTTTGTTGAATGTGTTTGATGATAGAGTGGCAGATATAGGGTGTCTTGGTCGAGGTGGTGTGCAAAGTGAAAGGGTTAGGGAAAATGATTTGGTAAACAGAGAAGAGGTAGTAAAAGCTTTGCGGAAGATGAAAGCCAGCAAGGCAGCAGGTTTGGATGGTATTGCAGTGGAATTTATTAAAAAAGGGGGTGACTGTATTATTGACTGGTTGGTAAGGTTACTTAATGTATGTATGACTCATGGTGAGGTGCCTGAGGATTGGCGGAATGCTTGCATAGTGCCATTGTACAAAGGCAAAGGGGATAAGAGTGAGTGCTCAAATTACAGAAGTATAAGTTTGTTGAGTATTCCTGGTAAATTATATGGGAGGGTATTGATTGAGAGGGTGAAGGCATGTACAGAGCATCAGATTGGGGAAGAACAGTGTGGTTTCAGATGTGGTAGAGGATGTGTGTATCAGGTGTTTGCTTTGAAGAATGTATGTGAGAAATACTTAGAAAAGCAAATGGATTTGTATGTAGCATTTATGGATCTGGAGAGGGAATATGATAGAGTTGATAGAGATGCTCTGTGGAAGGTATTAAGAATATATGGTGTGGGAGGCAAGTTGTTGGAAGCAGTGAAAAGTTTTTATCGAGGATGTAAGGCATGTGTACGTGTAGGATGGGAGGAAAGTGATGGTTCTCAGTGAATGTAGGTTTGCGGCAGGGGTGTGTGATGTCTCCATGGTTGTTTAATTTGTTTATGGATGGGGTTGTTAGGGAGGTAAATGCAAGAGTTTTGGAAAGAGGGGCAAGTATGAAGTCTGTTGGGGATGAGAGAGCTTGGGAAGTGAGTCAGTTGTTGTTCGCTGATGATACAGCGCTGGTGGCTGATTCATGTGAGAAACTGCAGAAGCTGGTGACTGAGTTTGGTAAAGTGTGTGAAAGAAGAAAGTTAAGAGTAAATGTGAATAAGAGCAAGGTTATTAGGTACAGTAGAGTTGAGGGTCAAGTCAAGTGGGAGGTAAGTTTGAATGGAGAAAAACTGGAGGAAGTAAAGTGTTTTAGATATCTGGGAGTGGATCTGGCAGCGGATGGAACCATGGAAGCGGAAGTGGATCATAGGGTGGGGGAGGGGGCGAAAATTCTGGGAGCCTTGAAGAATGTGTGGAAGTCGAGAACATTATCTTGGAAAGCAAAAATGGGTATGTTTGAAGGAATAGTGGTTCCAACAATGTTGTATGGTTGCGAGGCGTGGGCTATGGATAGAGTTGTGCGCAGGAGGATGGATGTGCTGGAAATGAGAGGTTTGAGGACAATGTGTGGTGTGAGGTGGTTTGATCGAGTAAGTAACGTAAGGGTAAGAGAGATGTGTGGAAATAAAAAGAGCGTGGTTGAGAGAGCAGAAGAGGGTGTTTTGAAATGGTTTGGTCACATGGAGAGAATGAGTGAGGAAAGATTGATCAAGAGGATATATGTGTCGGAGGTGGAGGGAACGAGGAGAAGTGGGAGACCAAATTGGAGGTGGAAAGATGGAGTGAAAAAGATTTGGTGTGATCGGGGCCTGAACATGCAGGAGGGTGAAAGGAGGGCAAGGAATAGAGTGAATTGGATCGATGTGGTATACCGGGGTTGACGTGCTGTCGGTGGATTGAATCAGGGCATGTGAAGCGTCTGGGGTAAACCATGGAAAGCTGTGTAGGTATGTATATTTGCGTGTATGGACGTATGTATATACATGTGTATGGGGGTGGGTTGGGCCATTTCTTTCGTCTGTTTCCTTGCGCTACCTTGCAAACGCGGATATATATATATATATATATATATATATATATATATATATATATATATATATATATATATATATATATATATATATATATATATATATATATATATATATATATATATATATGTGTGTGTGTGTGTGTGTGTGTGTGTGTGTGTGTGTGTGTGTGTGTGTATGTGTGTGTGTGTGTGTGTGTGTGTGTGTGTGTGCGTGTGTTTGCTGCCTCTCTCTCTTCCTTCCTACCCGTCTTCTCCTTCCTTCTCCCCCTCCACTACAAAGAACTCATTTCCAAGAACCAAACAGGGAAGGAATACGTCGGTATTTGGGCCTTTCCTTAAAGATGACCTCTAGCGTTTACCTCCCCGGCTGACCTCCAGCTGACCTCTAGCGTCTACCTCCCCTGCTAGCCTCCAGCTGACCTCTGGCGTGTAACTCCCCTGCTGATAATCAGAAGATGCGGAACCATGAGAGCTTTCTAGAACTCCATTGTCTTATTCACATGATGCGAGCAGGAACAGCCTGATGGAATACATGTGGGGGAAAACTTGTTGAGAATAAAGGTGGAGGTTTGCGTTTCCTCGCTGCCCAAAACAGTGTCTTTAATTTACATGAGCCTCCCACCGCGATTGGAAGGATCACAAGTCATAAAATGTAGTGGTTTTGTATGTCTAAAAAGAAAGAATGGAAAGTAAGGTTGCAAGTAGTAAGTGTTGGATGTCTTCACTGTGTTGTGCACTGTGTTGTAGGTTATGAAGGTTCTTGTAATTCAGTGAACCGGCGTCGGCGTCTGCAATGCTGTAGGACTGGTTAGTGTTCAGAGGCGAGAAGACAAGGTGTGTGTGTCGCATGTCTGTTGTAGTTGGTTGCAGCTGAGTGTGTCTGGTGTGGTAACATTCAAGACTTAGGGAGGGGCTTGTTTAGTGCTTCTACGGTCACTTTGCTGTGTATTACTTGTTAGTGTTGAGTTTAGGAAAGGACCTGTTTAGTGCTTCTCAGGTAATTTCGTTCTGTATATGATTTCAGCGTTGTCTTTGTATGGGTCTGGCGACTGTGGGTACAGGTGGTTGGAGTGTGAAGCAGTGGTAAACTTTTGATTTCTATTTGGGAGCTGATAGTTGTTGAGTGGGACGGGTCGACTGCTGTTGCAAGAGAGTAAGTACTATGCATATTGATGTGGGATTGTGTAAGGAGGATCTTTGTTTCATTTGTTAGTTACTGAGTATAGTGTTTGCTAGACAACGAGTGATTATGATAAGCGGTTTGCAAATTTGTTAAAATTCCTTTCGACAGGAAGAATGGAAGTTAGGCTGTTAAGGCGTAGTTTAGGGTGGAGTATATGAATTGCATGCAGTGAATACTAAAGGGTTATTTTTCTTGTCCATATCTATTACCAGTTAGTAGAAGCATTTAAATTTTTTTTGTGTTGATGTTTTTGTTGCAGGAAGTGAATGTTTGTGAATGTTGTCTGTGATGGGGAGTGTAGTTGGTGCTTTGTTGAGTGGGAATGATCAGCGATCGACAGAAAGTTGCAAATTCGATTAGCGTGTGTCTGAGTTTAAGAGGACGACTGAAGATGTCTGTGGAGAAGCAGACATTTTGTAGCATTCCATGCTTGTTGTTGCTAGGAAGTGATTGCGATGTCGTCGGCATGTGAGAGAAGTGTCATTACTTTGGTCTTCAGGAGGTAGTGACAGGTCATGTAGGCTGACACTGTAGGCGGCTGTAGTAAGACTTGATCCTTGGGCAACTCCGCTGTAGACAGTAAGAGTTTTTAGAGGTGTCTCTGGCAGGGCTACCATTATGAAGTTGGTCAACCATTTTTTTTGTCACTGTTGTGGAAGGAGGTGTCGGATGTCTGCGTGTGATGATCTTTCAGCGGGATGGTATCAAATGTTATGATGATGTCTACTGTCACAACTGCTCTATGGGATGCGAGTGTGGTTGGGTGATGTCATCTGGGATGTGTTGTGTGAAGTCTGTATACAGTGTATTGGTGTAGTGATTGGGTCCTGTGCCATGTCGTGTAGGTAGGAGCTGTATATTTTTGTTATTCATCAGTTTGTCAGAATCTGGTTACCAAAGACAGAGGTGGCATAGGACAGACAAACAGACAGACAGACAGACAGCCAGACAGACAGGCAGACACACACATACACACGCACACACACACACACACACACACACACACACACACACACATACACACACACACACACACACACACACACACGCACATATATATATATATATATATATATATATATATATATATATATATATATATATATATGTGTATAGGGGATAGGGGAGAAAGAATACTTCCGATGTATTCCCTGCGTGTCGTAGAAGGCGACTAAAAGGGAAGGGAGCGGGGGGTTGGAAATCCTTCCCTCTCTTTTCTTTTTTTTTTTTTTTCCAAAAGAAGGAACAGAGAAGGGGGCCAGGTGAGGATATTCCCTCAAAGGTCCAGTCCTCTGTTCTTAACGCTACCTCGCTAATGCGGGAAATGGCGAATAGTATGAATGAAAATAAATATATATTCTTTCCTTCAAACTATTCGCCATTTACCGCGTTAGCGAGGTACCGTTAAGAACAGAGGACTGGGCCTTTGAGGGAGTATCCTCACCTGGCCCCCTTCTCTGTTCCTTCTTTTGGAAAATTAAAAAAAAAAACGAGAGGGGAGGATTACCAGCCCCCCGCTCCCTCCCCTTTTAGTCGCCTTCTACGACACGCAGGGAATACGTGGGAAGTATTCTTTCTCCCCTATATATATATATATATATATATATATATATATATATATATATATATATATATATATATATATATATATATATATGTATATATATATTATTCCTGGGGATAGGGGAGAAAAAATATTTCCCACGCATTCCCCGCGTGTAGAAGAAGGCGACTAAAGGGGACGGGAGCGGGGGGCTAGAAACCCTCCCCCCTTGTATTTTAACTTTCTAAAATGGGAAACAGAAGGAGTCACGCGGGGAGTGTTCATCCACCTCGAAGGCTCAGATTGGGGTGTCTAAATGTGTGTGGTTGCAACCAAGATGAGAAAAAAGGAGAGATAGGTAGTATGTTTGAGGGAAAGAACCTGGATGTTTTTGACTCTGAGTGAAACGAAGCTCAAGGATAAAGGGGGAGAGTGGTTTGGGAATGATTTTGGAGTAAAGTCAGGGGTTGGTGAGAGGACAAGAGCAAAGAAAGGAGTAGCACTACTCCTGAAAACGGAGTTGTGGGAATATGTGATAGAGTGTAAGAAAGTAAATTCTAGATTGATATGGGTAAAACTGAAAGTGGATGAAGATAGATGGGTGATTATTGGTGCATATGCACCTGGGCACGAGAAGAGAGACCATGAGATGCAAGTGTTTTGGGAGCAGCTGAGTGAGTGTGTTAGCAGCTTTTCTGCACGAGACCGGGTTATAGTGTTGGGTGATTTCAGTGCAAAGGTGGGTAATGTGGCAGTTGAGGGAATAATTGGTGTACATGGGGTGTTCAGTGTTGTAAATGGACGGTGAAGAGCTTGTATATTTGTGTGCTGAAAAAGGACTGGTGATTGGGAATACCTGGTTTGAAGAGAAATATTCATAAGTATACGTATGTAAGTAGGAGAGATGGCCAAAGAGCGTTATTGGATTATGTGTTAACTGATAGGCGCGTGAGAGAGAGAGACTTTTGGATGTTAATGTGCTGAGAGGTGCAACTGGGGGGATGTCTGATCATTATCTAGTGGAGGAGAAGGTGAAGATTTGTAGAGGTTTTCAGAAAAGAAGAGAGAATGTTGGGGTGAAGAGAGTGGTGAGAGTAAGGGAGCTTAGGAAGGAGACTTGTGTGACAAAGTACCAGGAGAGACTGAGTGCAGAATGGAGAAAGGTGAGAGCAAAGGACGTAAGGGGAGTAGGGAAAGAAAGGGATGTATTTAGGGAAGCAGTGATGGCTTGCGCAAAAGATGCTTGTGGCATGAGAAGCGTGGGAGGTGGGCAGATTAGAAAGGGTAGTGAGTGGTGGGATGAAGAAGTAAGATTGTTAGTGAAAGAGAAGAGAGAGGCATTTGGACGATTTTTGCAGGGAAATAGTGCAAATGACTCGGAGATGTATAAAAGAAGAGGCAGGAGGTCAAAAGAAAGGTGCAAGAGGTGAAAAAGAGGGCAAATGAGAGTTGGGGTGAGAGAGTATCATTAGATTTTAGGGAGAATAAAAAGTTTTGGAAGGAGGTAAATAAAGTGCGTAAGACAAGAGAATAAATGGAAACATCGGTGAAGGGGACTAATGGGGAGGTAATAACAAGTAGTGGTGATGTGAGGAGATGGAGTGAGTATTTTGAAGGTTTGCTGAATGAGTTAGATGATAGAGTGGTGGATATAGGATGTTTTGGTCGAGGTGGTGTGCGAAGTGAGAGGGTTAGGGAGAATGATTTGGTAAACAGAGAAGAGGTAGTGAAAGCTATGCGGAAGATGAAAGCCGGCAAGGCAGCAGGTTTGGATGGTATTGCAGTGGAATTTATTAAAAAAGGGAGTGACTGTGTTGTTGGCTGGTTGGTGAGGATATTCAATGTGTTTATGGCTCATGATGAAGTGCCTGAGGATTGGCGGAATGCATGCGTAGTGCCATTGTACAAAGGCAAAGGGGATAAAGGTGAGTGTTGAAATTGCAGAGGTATACGTTCGTTGAGTAATCCAGGGAAATTATATGGGATGGTATTGATTGAGAGGGTGAAGGTATGTACAGAAGATCAGATTGGGGAAGAGCAGCGTGGTTTCAGAAATGGTAGAGGATGTGTGGATCAGGTGTTTGCTTTGAAGAATGTATGTGAGAAATACTTAGAAAAACAAGTGGATTTGTATGTAGCATTTATGGATCTGGAGAAGGCATGTGATAGAGTTGATAGAGATGCTCTGTGGAAGGTACTATGAGTATATGGTGTAAGAGGCAAGTTGCTAGCAGCAGTGAAAAGTCTTTATCGAGGATGTAAGGCATGTGTACGTGTAGGAAGAGAGGAGAATAATTAGTTCTCAGTGAATGTCGGTTTGCGGCAGGGGTGTGTGATGTCTCCATGGCTGTTTAATTTGCTTATGGCCGGGGTAGTTAGGGAGGTGAATGCAAGAGTTTTGGAGAGAGGGGCAAGTATGCAGTCCGTTGTGGATGAGAGGGCTTGGGAACTGTCAATTGTTGTTCGCTGATGATACGGCGCTGGTGGCTGATTCATGTGAGAAACTGCAGAAGCTGGTGACTGAGTTTTGTAAAGTATGTGAAAGAAGAAAGCTGATAGTAAATGTGAATAAGAGCAAGGTTATTAGGTACAGTAGGGTTGAGAGACGAGTCAGTTGGGAGGTAAGTTTGAATGGAGAAAATTTGGAGGAAGTGAAGTGTTTTAGATATCTGGGAGTGTATTTGGCAGCGGATGGAACCATATAAGCGGAAGTGAGTCACAGGGTGTGGGAGGGGGTGAAAGTTCTGGCAGCGTTGAAAAATGTGTGGAAGGCGAGAACATTATCTCGGAAAGCAAAAATGGGTATGTTTGAAGGAATAGTGGTTCCAAAAATGTTATATGGTTGCGAGGCGTGGGCTATAGATAGGGTTGTGCGGAGGAGGGTGGATGTGTTGGAAATGAGATGTTTGAGGACAATATGTGGTGTGAGGTGGTTTGATCGAGTAAGTAATAAAAGGGTAAGAGAGATGTGTGGTAATAAAAAGAGTGTGGTTGAGAGAGCAGAAGAGGGTGTATTGAAATGGTTTGGTCACATGGAGAGAATGAGTGAGGAAAGATTGACAAAGAGGATATATGTGTCAAAGGTGGAGGGAACTAGGAGAAGTGGGAGACCAAATTGGATGTGGAGGGTTAGAGTGAAAAAGATTTTGAGCGATCAGGGCCTGAACAGGCAGGAGGGTGAAAGGCGTGCAAGGAACAGAGTGAATTGGAATGATGTGGTATACCGGGGTCGACGTGCTGTTAATGGATTGAACTAAGGTACGTCTAGCGTCAGGGGTAAACCATGGAAAGTTCTCTGGGGCACTGGATATGGAAAGGGAGATATGGTTTCGGTGCATTATACATGACAGCTAGAGACAGTGTGAACGAATGTGGCCTTTGTTGTCTTTTCCTAGCGATACCTCGTGCGCGTGCGGGGGGAGGGTGTTGTCATTTCATGTGTGGCGGGGTGGCGACGGAAATGAATAAAGGCAGCAAGTATGAATTGTGTACATGTGTATATATGTGTCTGTCTGTGTATGTATATATATGTATACGTTGAAATGTATAGGTATGTATATGTGCGTGTGTGGACGTGTATGTATGTGCATGTGTATGTGGGTGGGATGGACCATTTCTTTCGTCTGTTTCTTTGCGCTACCTCGCTAACGCGGGAGACAGCGACAAAATATAAGAGAGAGAGAGAGAGAGAGAGAGAGAGAGAGAGAGAGAGAGAGAGAGAGAGAGAGAGAGAGAGAGAGAGAGAAAGAAAAAAAAATATATATATATCACATTTGAGCGCTTAATCAAGTAAATACGTTTGTCAACCACAGGGAAATGAAACACGATAAGTTCTCAAGTGCACTCTCTTGTAATGATCACATCATCATCATGGGAGATACATGAAAGAAACATAACAGTCAGTTGATATACAGCGAAGAGACGTAGCTAGGACGCCATTTGGTAAACAAGTGAATTCCCATCCAGTCCCCTGCCTCCCGTACACACAGCCAGGCAGGGGACCGTCCAGTCCCCTGGCTGGTAAAAGCTGTTTTTTATCTTTTCTTTATAACTCAGCTAAGCGACGTGATATGCAAAGTAGCCGAGCGATATATACTGCACAATGGCCCATTAGCCCTTATGAAGAGTGAAGTGCATGGTGAGTGCCTCTAACATATTCACTCTCGACTTTAATGTCTCACACCAGTGCTCAACCAGCCTCAACATTTCTAAGACTTTATTTTTTTTATTTCATTCACAAGTTATATATGGCAGTCATCTTATGGTCTACAGCAATTTCTGATATATGAAGATTATTGATAGTGGGTGTTTTTTTCTCCCCATCCCTTGACCCCCAGGACAAAGGTTGCATTAACCCGCTCAACTACTTACTTTCCTTCCCCTGTGAGGAGAGTGGGTTCTCTAAGTAAACTCCCCATCTCGACTCGGGATCATCTTCTTTCTTCACCTGTCTCTCCCCTCTTTCTTGGCACACCCATTCATGTGTTCACCCCCTCATCCAGTTCTCTCTCTCTCTCTCTCTCTCTCTCTCTCTCTCTCTCTCTCTCTCTCTCTCTCTCTCTCTCTCTCTCTCTCTCTCTCTCTCTCTCTCTCTCTGTATATATATATATATATATATATATATATATATATATATATATATATATATATATATATATATATATATATATATATACATACATATATATATATATATATATATATATATATATATATATATATATATATATATATATATATATATATATATATATATATATATATATATATATATATATATATATATATATAATCTCCCTCCGCCATTCTTCCCTGACCAGCTTCTCCCGTCCTCCCTAATCCCAGCAATATGCTTCTCACTCTGCTCCACCGAAGAACTCTCGCCCTTTTACCTCCCCATCATACTCCCCTCTCCCTGGTCGTCATGTTGAACCACTTTACTCTTAGGTAGAGTACACGGTGCCTTGTGGCACTATGATGCTTTAAGATAGGATAAACGGTAATCTATGGCACCATGATATCCCGAAGAACGGCACACAGTGCCTGTAAGCATCATGAATATATTCTATGTTCAATAATGGTAATGTAAATATTGTTTTTGTGTTACACGAAGAGAGTTTTTACTCTCATGTTGCCTTGTCTTTACTCCTATTATGTGTGTATGTATGCACACACACAGAAAAAAAAAATGGCTGGCCGTATATTCGTGATGGTCATTAACGTTAACTGCTCCACAAGTGTCCGTCTGTTAAGCAATGGTTAGGTCAGGGGTCAGTGGAGTCGTGGGTGTCATGTCGGGTTGCACTAATGATGACCATAGCAATGAAGAAGGAGAATGTAGTTAGGATGTGGTGATGATGGCCGCCTGAGCAGCATGCCACCCGCTGTGTCTCCACTAGAGATGTATTCCTCCTGGTCAGTATAATGGCGTCCATGTCCACGCTCAGTGTGGAAACATGATAAGCAAGGCAGCGGTTTGATACATTATTGGGAAAGTATGTGAAACATCAGTGTGATAGTATGTGAAACATCACTGTGTTAGTATGTGAATCATCAGTGTGATAGTAAGTGGAACAGTGTGAGAGCAGGTGAAACATACACAAGAAATTTCACAACCTCTCCTCTTACCTCCTGCTCAAAATTTATTCATTATATGATCGATTTTTTCAGAGTGAATCAGTGTATGTCTTGGCCAGTATCTGTGTCTTGTAATGGGTGTTGTTGGTGTGTAGTGGGTGTAGTATGTGTCTGGTTGTTGTGAGCTGAGTGTTGCTGGTGTGTAGAATATGTGTTCTGAGTGTTACTGCTGTGTAGTGGATGTTACTGGTATGTAGCGTACGTGTTCTGAGTGTTACTGCTGTGTAGTGGGTGTTACCGGTGTGTAAAACATGTGTTCTGAGTATTACTGCTGTGTTGTGGGTGTTACTAGTGTGTAGAGTACGTGTTCTGAGTGTTACTGGTATATAGTAGGTGTTACTGGTGTGTAGGGTATGTGTATTGAGTGTTACTGGTGTGTTGCGGTGCTGGTGATTGGTAAGGGTTTTTGTGGGTGTTTTCCATGCGTATTGGTGTGTAGTGGGTGTTCCCGGTGTGTCGTGGTTCTGTGGTTGGTATAACTCATCTGTTTGGTTGTTACTGTTTTGTAAGGGTGTAGTTAGTGTTTTTGGTGTGTCGTAGTTCTGTTAAGGATGTTACTAGTGTCGGACAATACGCTATATGTACCATCATAGTAATTCCACAGCTTCCCATACATATCACAACACTTATACATTATCCACATTATGATGGTAAGACAATACACTATGCATACCATCATGTCATGGTATAACATATGTAATATATGCATAGCATACTACACTATACTCACGATGCATATACGAAAATGTGGGGAAGGTTCTGGGGGCATCGAGGAATGTGCGGAAAGAGAGATCACTATCTGGGAGGGTGAAAATGGGTGTGTTTGAAGGTATAGTAATCCCAGTGATGTTGCATGGATGCAAAGCATGGGGAACAGATGAAAATGTACGGAGAAGGATGGATGTATTCGAAATGAAATGAATGAAGAGAGCATATAGTGTGGGGTGGGTTGATTAGGTAAGTAATGATAGGGTAAGAGAGATGTGTCGTAGTGAGAAGAGTATGGTTCAGGGAACTGAAAAGGGTGTACTGTAATGGTTAGGACATATGGAGAGAAGGAGTGAAGAAAGATTGACAGAGAGGGCACATGTGTGAGAAGTGAAGGGAAAGAGGAAAAAAGCGGTTAGCAAATTGGAGATGGAAGAATGAAGTGAAAATATTATGAGTGCTAGGGACGTGAATATGCAGAGAGTGAAAAGTGTGCAAGGGAAAGAGGGCATTGGAGCGATGTGGTATAGAAGGGATAACGTGTTGTCGATGGACCGACCCAGAGCTTATGATGTGCCCGGGAGAAAACATGAACAGGTCTGTGGGACTTGGTTGTGCACAGGGAAGTGTAGTTATGGCATTTTGCACATGCCAACTAAAGAATGAACGTGAGTGAATGAGTTCTTTTCTTCGCCTGTTCCTGGCGCTACCTCATGAACGCGAGAAACAGCATACAAGTACTGAAAAAAATGAACGTCCAATAAGTGTAATACACTGCACATGCAGCAATGATATTACAGCACACCATACACTATCACACTCATACTACATTCCCTACACATGAGAGAAATACACTATGAACATCATGAAATTGATATAAGAGTCTCAGTTACCTATCATCAAAATTGAAAATTGAAATATCGTATAATATAACAAAAATAGATATCTATCAGGAAAAAATTCCCTAATCAGATGCATCCTGTTAGAATCAACAAAAATTAACGTATTCAACTTTTTTGTAAATGTTTCGTTGTTTTTATTTCGTAGATATATATATATATATATATATATATATATATATATATATATATATATATATATATATATATATATATATATATATATATGCATATAAATATATATATATATATATATATATATATATATATATATATATATATATATATATATATATATATATATATATATATATATATATATATATATATAGGGAAGCAGCGATTGCTTGCACAAAAGATGCTTGTGGCATGAGAAGCGTGGGAGGTGGGTTGATTAGTAAAGGTAGTGAGTGGTGGGATGAAGAAGTAAGATTATTAGTGAAAGAGAAGAGAGGCATTTGAACGATTTTTGCAGGGAAAAAATGCAGATGAGTGGGAGAGGTATAAGAGAAAGAGGCAGGAGGTCAAGAGAAAGGTGCAAAAGGTGAAAAAGAGGGCAAATGAGAGTTGGGGTGAGAGAGTATCATTAAATTTCAGGGAGAATAAAAAGATGTTTTGAAGGAATTAAATAAAGTGCGTAAGACAAGGGAGCAAATGGGAACTTCAGTGAAGGGAGCTAATGGGGAGGTGATAACAGGTAGTGGTGATGTGAGAAGGAGATGGAGTGAGTATTTTGAAGGTTTGTTGAATGTGTTTGATGATAGAGTGGCAGATATAGGGTGTTTTGGTCGAGGTGGTGTGCAAAGTGAAAGGGTTAGGGAAAATGATTTGGTAAATAGAGAAGAGGTACTAAAACCTTTACGGAAGTTGAAAGCCGGCAAAGCAGCAGGTTTGGATGGTATTGCAGTGGAATTTATTAAAAAATGGGGTGACTGTATTGTTGACTGGTTGGTAAGGTTATTTAATGTATGTATGATTCATGGTGAGGTGCCTGAGGATTGGCGGAATGCTTGCATAGTGCCATTGTACAAAGGCAAAGGGGATAAGAGTGAGTGCTCAAATTACAGAGGTATAAGTTTGTTGAGTATTCCTGGTAAATTATATGGGAGGGTATTAATTGAGAGGGTGAAGGCGTGTACAAAGCATCAGATTGGGGAAGCGCAGTGTGGTTTCAGAAGTGGTAGAGGGTGTGTGGATCAGGTGTTTGCTTTGAAGAATGTATGTGAGAAATACTTAGAAAAACAAATGGATTTGTATATAGCATTTATGGATCTGGAGAAGGTATATGATAGAGTTGATAGAGATGCTCTGTGGAACGTACTAAGAATATATGGTGTGGGAGACAAGTTGTTAGAAGCAGTGAAAAGTTTTTATAGAGGATGTAAGGCATGTGTAGGTGTAGGAAGAGGGGAAAGTGATTGGTTCTCAGTGAATGTAGGTTTGCGGCAGGGGTGTGTGATGTCTCCATGGTTGTTTAATTTGTTTATGGATGGGGTTGTTAGGGAGGTGAATGCAAGAGTTTTGGAAAGAGGGGCAAGTATGCAGTCTGTTGTGGATGAGAGAGCTTGGGAAGTGAGTCAGTTGTTGTTCGCTGATGATACAGCGCTGGTGGCTGATTCATGTGAGAAACTGCAGAAGCTGGTGACTGAGTTTGGTAAAGTGTGTGAAAGAAGAAAGTTAAGAGTAAATGTGAATAAGAGCAAGGTTATTAGGTACAGTAGAGTTGAGGGTCAAGTCAATTGGGAGGTAAGTTTGAATGGAGAAAAACTGGAGGAAGTAAAGTGTTTTAGATATCTGGGAGTGGATCTTGCAGCGGATGGAACCATGGAAGCGGAAGTGGATCATAGGGTGGGGGAGGGGGCGAAAATCCTGGGAGCCTTGAAGAATATGTGGAAGTCGAGAACATTATCTCGGAAAGCAAAAATGAGTATGTTTGAAGGAATAGTGGTTCCAACAATGTTGTATGGTTGCGAGGCGTGGCCTATGGATAGAGTTGTGCGCAGGAGGATGGATGTGCTGGAAATGAGAGGTTTGAGGACAAAATGTGGTGTGAGATGGTTTGATCGAGTAAGTAACGTAAGGGTAAGAGAGATGTGTGGAAATAAAAAGAGCGTGGTTGAGAGAGCAGAAGAGGGTGTTTTGAAGTGGTTTGGGCACATGGAGAGAATGAGTGAGGAAAGATTGACCAAGAGGATATATGTGTCGGAGGTGGAGGGAACGAGGAGAAGAGGGAGACCAAATTGGAGGTGGAAAGATGGAGTGAAAAAGATTTTGTGTGATCGGGGCCTGAACATGCAGGAGGGTGAAAGGAGGGCAAGGAATAGAGTGAATTGGAGCGATGTGGTATACCGGGGTTGACGTGCTGTCGGTGGATTGAATCAAGGCATGTGAAGCGGCTGGGGTAAACCATGGAAAGCTGTGTAGGTGTGTATATTTGCGTGTGTGGACGTAAGTATATACATGTGTATGGGGGTGGGTTGGGCCATTTCTTTCGTCTGTTTCCTTGAGCTACCTCGCAAACGCGGGAGACAGCGACAAAGTATAATAAATAAATAAATATATATATATATATATATATATATATATATATATATATATATATATATATATATATATACATATATATATATATATATATATATATATATATATATATATATATATATATATATATATATATATATATATATATATATATATATATATATATATATATACATATATATATATATATATCCTCAAAAAAAGTGAAAGTGCCTATGACGTTATTCATCACAGTCATGATTGAGAGATGATATTGTTCACACACAGGAGGAAAGAAAGCAGAGTTCTGAATAATGAATTTATCCCGGGATGACCTCCGACAACGCTCTTTTTTTTCCCCTAGAAATAGAGACAAGGACGTTATTCATTCTAGGACGAGAGACAAAAATGTAGTCTTCCTTTCCCTAGACAAGAGACAAAGACGTTCTTCTTCAGAGAACAAAAGACATTGTTTTCCCCAATTTAGGTTTCAGAAAGGTTCTGGGTAATTCTGTTTTCCAGTTAAGATAAATCTATTTTCTTCAAGACAAATACATGAATGAATAAGTGAAACACTTAAACACACGCAGATACACATTCACATACACATACTCGCAAACATATATATATATATATATATATATATATATATATATATATATATATATATATATATATATATATTTTTTTTTTTAATATTTTTTTTTGCTGCTGTCTCCCGCATTTGCGAGGTAGCGCAAGGAAACAGAAAAAAGAAATGGCCCAACCCACCCCCACATGTATATATATACCCACCCCACACATGTATATATATATATATATATATATATATATATATATATATATTTTATCCCTGGGATAGGGGATTAAGAATACTTCCCATATATTCCCTGCTAGTCGTAGAAGGCGACAAAAAGGGGAGGGTGCGGGAGGCTGGAAATCCTCCACTCTCGTTTTTTTTTTTTTAATTTTCCAAAAGAAGGAACAGAGGGGGGCCAGTTGAGGATATTCCACAAAGGCCCAGTCCTCTGTTCGTAACGCTACCTCGCTAACGCGGGAAATGGCGAATAGTTTAAAAAAGAATTATATATATATATATATATATATATATATATATATATATATATATATATATATATATATATATATATATATATATATATTAAGAATATATGGTGTGGGAGGCAAGTTGTTAGAAGCAGTGAAAAGTTTTTATCGAGGATGTAAGGCATGCGTACGTGTAGGAAGAGAGGAAAGTGATTGGTTCTCAGTGAATGTAGGTTTGCGGCAGGGGTGTGTGATGTCTCCATGGTTGTTTAATTTGTTTATGGATGGGGTTGTTAGGGAGGTGAATGCAAGAGTTTTGGAAAGAGGGGCAAGTATGAAGTCTGTTGGGGATGAGAGAGCTTGGGAAGTGAGTCAGTTGTTGTTCGCTGATGATACAGCGCTGGTGGCTGATTCATGTGAGAAACTGCAGAAGCTGGTGACTGAGTTTGATAAAGTGTGTGAAAGAAGAAAGTTAAGAGTAAATGTGAATAAGAGCAAGGTTATTAGGTACAGTAGGGTTGAGGGTCAAGTCAATTGGGAGGTAAGTTTGAATGGAGAAAAACTGGAGGAAGTAAAGTGTTTTAGATATCTGGGAGTGGATCTTGCAGCGGATGGAACCATGGAAGCGGAAGTGAATCATAGGGTGGGGGAGGGGGCGAAAATCCTGGGAGCCTTGAAGAGTGTGTGGAAGTCGAGAACATTATCTCGGAGAGCAAATATGGGTATGTTTGAAGGAATAGTGGTTCCAACAATGTTGTATGGTTGCGGGGCGTGGGCTATGGATAGAGTTGTGCGCAGGAGGATGGATGTGCTGGAAATGAGATGTTTGAGGACAATGTGTGGTGTGAGGTGGTTTGATCGAGTAAGTAACGTAAGGGTAAGAGAGATGTGTGGAAATAAAAAGAGCGTGGTTGAGAGAGCAGAAGAGGGTGTTTTGAAATGGTTTGGGCACATGGAGAGAATGAGTGAGGAAAGATTGTCCAAGAGGATATATGTGTCGGAGGTGGAGGGAACGAGGAGAAGAGGGAGACCAAATTGGAGGTGGAAAGATGGAGTGAAAAAGATTTTGTGTGATCGGGGCCTGAACATGCAGGAGGGTGAAAGGAGGGCAAGGAATAGAGTGAATTGGAGCGATGTGGTATACCGGGGTTGACGTGCTGTCAGTGGATTGAATCAAGGCATGTGAAGCGTCTGGGGTAAACCATGGAAAGCTGTGTAGGTATGTATATTTGCGTGTGTGGACGTATGTATATACATGTGTATGGGGGTGGGTTGGGCCATTTCTTTCGTCTGTTTCCTTGCGCTACCTCGCAAACGCGGGAGACAGCGACAAAGCAAAAAAAAAAAAAAGAAAATATATATATATATATATATATATATATATATATATATATATATATATATATATATATATATATCAGGCTTATACGTCTTAACTAAATCATACAAATAAGGAAGTGTTGTATAATCCTCCCAGGGCAGGAGACAAGGGTCGAGGGCCAGGCAGGAGTTCAGTGTGACAGTTGGACCGAAAGTTGCTGTCGCCTGAGTCACGCAAAACTTTATCAATTTTAAGAGTTGGTCACTGACGTCGAGTCACCCCCCCCCCCCTCATGTGCCGCCCCCCTATCCCCGACCCTTCCTCTGTCCACACGTCCCCAGCCCACCACAGCTTATGCCTAGTCAACCCGCTCCAGCGCCTCACAGTCCATACCTCTACAGCCCACCAGATCTCACTCGCTTCCAGCCCACTCTACCTAAGCCCACATTTCTCCAGTTAAACTCACTGCTGCCCATCTCACACTACCCTGTCTTAGACGTCACTCTGTCTCTCCGTTACATCCCTATTCATCACCACATCCGTCACCCGCCCGTTACCTACCTCTCCATTTTTGCAACAAGTATCTATATGTCTCCTCACAAGGTACATGACCCCGGTGATCGATCCATCAGCCCAGTTTATTGTTCCCACCCAGCTTGACCGCCCCCCAGCTTGATGCCCTCAAAATAGACTGCCCCCCAGCTTATCTGTCTCCTAGCTTGGCTGCCGACCTGTTTGCCTGCCGCTCAGGCTGATTGCTACTCATTTTGAACAACTAAATGCTTTCATTAAATTAACTTCCCCACCCGACACCTGTATATCTCTCCCTCCCTCCCCCTACCCATCCCATCCTTCCTACTCTCCCTCTACCCGTCTTCGGCCTCCTTCCCCTCACCCTCACGGTCAAATGAAATAAAAGATGCTGAGCAGAGGGAGTCGTGTGGCACTGTGGCTGGTGGGTGCCGTGTGGAACTGTAGGTGGTGGGTTCTATGTGGCACTGTGGGCGGTGGGTTCCGTGTGACACTGTGGGTGGTGGGTGCCGTGTGGAACCATGGGTGGTGGGTGTCGTGTGACACTGTTGGTGGTGGGTGCCGTGTGACACTGTGGGCAGTGGGTGCCGTGAGGCCAGCCTCCCACACCACGGGGCCACCCTCCCTCACCACTCGGCAAGTCTCCCTCACCACTCGGCAAGTCTCCCTCACCACGGGGCCAGCCTCCCTCACCACGGGGCCAGCCTCCCTCACCACTCGGCCAGTCTCCCTCACCACGGGGCCAGCCTCCCTCACCACTCGGCCAGTCTCCCTCACCACTCGGCCAGTCTCCCTCACCGCTAGGCCAGCCTCCCTCACCACTAGGCCAGCCTCCCTCACCACTCGGCCAGCCTCCCTCACCACTCGGCCAGTCTCCCTCACCACAGGGCCAGCCTCCCAGCCATCCTTGTCCTCCCTGGTGCTAAGGCTTCTCGACTCATGCCTTGAAGCTGCTTCGTTATATGTGCAAACCCGAGTTGATTACATTGTAGAGGAGAATTGTTCTATTGTTCCCAACTGACAGTTATGAACTGCTTCGTTTATCATTTCGAGCTGGTTAAATGGGGTTTAAGGGATACTGTTTTCCTCGACAATTTCATGAATGACTAATTCACTCTGAGACAGCTTCAATACACGATTGAAACTCGTTCAAATATGTCCTCTCAGATAGACCCAACGACCCGTTAGAAGTGTTTAGAACTGGTTAGATATTTTTATTCTATTCTATTGCAGTTAGAAGGCCGTACAGTTCTTAGCGACATCAATCGAAAGATGGAATGAAAGTGAATCGATATAATTGGGTTTACCAAAGTTTCTCATTTCAAAAACTATCAATCCATCATTATATGTAATATATATATATATATATATATATATATATATATATATATATATATATATATATATATATATATATATATATTATTTTTTCTCAAACTATTCGCCATTTCCAGCATCAGCAAGGTAGCGTTAAGAACAGAGGACTGGGTCTCTGAGGGAACATCCTCACCTGGCCCCCTTCTCTGTTCCTTTTTTTGGAAAATTTAAAAAAAAACAAGAGGGGAGGATTTCCAGCCCCCCGCTCCCTCCCCTTTTAGTCGCCTTTTACGACACGCAAGGAATACGTGGGAAGTATTCTTTCTCCCCTATCCCCAGGGATTATATACATATATATATATATATATATATATATATATATATATATATATATATATATATATATATATATATATATATATATATGTATATATATATATATATATATATATATATATATATATATATATATATATATATATATATATATATATTATCATTTTTTTTATTATACTTTGTCGCTGTCTCCCGCGTTTGCGAGGTAGCGCAAGGAAACAGACGAAAGAAATGGCCCAACCCACCCCCATACACATGTATATACATACGTCCACACACGCAAATATACATACCTACACAGCTTTCCATGGTTTACCCCAGACGCTTCACATGCCTTGATTCAATCCACTGACAGCACGTCAACCCCGGTATACCACATCGCTCCAATTCACTCTATTCCTTGCCCTCCTTTCACCCTCCTGCATGTTCAGGCCCCGATCACACAAAATCATTTTCACTCCATCTTTCCACCTCCAATTTGGTCTCCCTCTTCTCCTCTTTCCCTCCACCTCCGACACATATATCCTCTTGGTCAATCTTTCCTCACTCATTCTCTCCATGTGCCCAAACCACTTCAAAACACCCTCTTCTGCTCTCTCAACCACGCTCTTTTTATTTCCACACATCTCTCTTACCCTTACGTTACTCACTCGATCAAACCACCTCACACCACACATTGTCCTCAAACATCTCATTTCCAGCACATCCATCCTCCTGCGCACAACTCTATCCATAGCCCACGCCTCGCAACCATACAACATTGTTGGGACCACTATTCCTTCAAACATACCCATTTTTGCTTTCCGAGATAATGTTCTCGACTTCCACACATTCTTCAAGGCCCCCAGAATTTTCGCCCCCTCCCCCACCCTATGATCCACTTCCGCTTCCATGGTTCCATCCGCTGCCAGATCCACTCCCAGATATCTAAAACACTTCACTTCCTCCAGTTTTTCTCCATTCAAACTCACCTCCCAATTGACTTGACCCTCAACCCTACTGTACCTAATAACCTTGCTCTTATTCACATTTACTCTTAACTTGCTTCTTCCACACACTTTACCAAACTCAGTCACCAGCTTCTGCAGTTTCTCACATGAATCAGCCACCAGCGCTGTATCATCAGCGAACAACAACTGACTCACTTCCCAAGCTCTCTCATCCCCAACAGACTTCATACTTGCCCCTCTTTCCAAAACTCTTGCATTTACCTCCCTAACAACCCCATCCATAAACAAATTAAACAACCATGGAGACATCACACACCCCTGCCGCAAACCTACATTCACTGAGAACCAATCACTTTCCTCTCTTCCTACACGTACACATGCCTTACATCCTCGATAAAAACTTTTCACTGCTTCTAACAACTTTCCTCCCACACCATATATTCTTAATACCTTCCACAGAGCATCTCTATCAACTCTATCATATGCCTTCTCCAGATCCATAAATGCTACATACAAATCCATTTGCTTTTTTAAGTATTTCTCACATACATTCTTCAAAGCAAACACCTGATCCACACATCCTCTACCACTTCTGAAACCACACTGCTCTTCCCCAATCTGATGCTCTGTACATGCCTTCACCCTCTCAATCAATACCCTCCCATATAATTTACCAGGAATACTCAACAAACTTATACCTCTGTAATTTATATATATATATATATATATATATATATATATATATATATATATATATATATATATATATATATATATATATATATATATATATATATATATATATATATATATATATATATATATATATATATATATATATATATATATATTATATATTACATTATATATATATATATATATATATATATATATATATATATATATATATATATATATATATATATATATATATATATATATATATATATATATATATATATATATATATATATATATATATATATATATATATATATATATATTTTTTTTTTTTTGCTTTGTCGCTGTCTCCCGGGTTTGCGAGGTAGCGCAAAGGAAACAGACGAAAGAAATGGCCCAACCCACCCCCATACACATGTATATACATACGCCCACACACGCAAATATACATACCTACACAGCTTTCCATGGTTTACCCCAGACGCTTCACATGCCCTGATTCAATCCACTGACAGCACGTCAACCCCAGTATACCACATCGATCCAATTCACTCTATTCCTTGCCCGACTTTCATCCTCCTGTATGTTCAGGCCCCGATCACACAAAATCTTTTTCACTCCATCTTTCCACCTCCAATTTGGTCTCCCACTTCTCCTCGTTCCCTCCACCTAGGACACATATATCCTCTTGGTCAATCTTTCCTCACTCATTCTCTCCATGTGCCCAAACCATTTCAAAACACCCTCTTCTACTTTCTCAACCACGCTCTTTTTATTTCCACACATCTCTCTTACCCTTACGTTACTTACTCGATCCAACCACCTCACACCACACATTGTCCTCAAACATCTCATTTCCAGCACATCCATCCTCCTGCGCACAACTCTATCCATAGCCCACGCCTCGCAACCATATATATATATATATATATATATATATATATATATATATATATATATATATATATATATATATATAGAGTTGATAGAGATGCTCTGTGGAAGGTACTAAGAATATATGGTGTGGGAGACAAGTTGTTAGAAGCAGTGAAAAGTTTTTATCGAGCATGTAAGGCAGGTGTAAGTGTAGGAAGAGAGGAAAGTGATTGGTTCTCAGTGAATGTAGGTTTGCGGCAAGGGTGTGTGATGTCTCCATGGTTGTTTGATTTGTTTATGGATGGGGTTGTTAGGGAGGTGAATGCAAGAGTTTTGGAAAGAGGGGCAAGTATGAAGTCTGTTGGGGATGAGAGAGCTCGGGAAGTGAATCAGTTGTTGTTCGCTGATGATACAGCGCTGGTGGCAGATTCATGTGAGAAACTGCAAAAGCTGGTGACTGAGTTTGGTAAAGTGTGTGAAAGAAGAAAGTTAAGAGTAAATGTGAATAAAAGCAAGGTTATTAGGTACAGTAGGGTTGAGGGTCAAGTCAATTGGGAGGTAAGTTTAGATGGAGAAAAACTGGAGGAAGTAAAGTGCTTTAGATATCTGGGAGTGGATCTGGCAGCGGATGGAACCATGGAAGCGAAAGTGAATCATAGGGTGGGGGAGGGGGCGAAAATCCTGGGAGCCTTGAAGAGTGTGTGGAAGTCGAGAACATTATCTCGGAGAGCAAATATGGGTATGTTTGAAGGAATAGTGGTTCCAACAATGTTGTATGGCTGCGAGGCGTGGGCTATGGATAGAGTAGTGCGCAGGAGGGTGGATGTGCTGGAAATGAGATGTTTGAGGACAATGTGTGGTGTGAGGTGGTTTGATCGAGTAAGTAATGTAAGGGTAAGAGAGATGTGTGGAAATAAAAAGAGCGTGGTTGAGAGAGCAGAAGAGGGTGTTTTGAAATGGTTTGGGCACATGGAGAGAATGAGTGAGGAAAGATTGACCAAGAGGATATATGTGTCGGAGGTGGAGGGAACGAGGAAAAGTGTGAGACCAAATTGGAGGTGGAAAGATGGAGTGAAAAAGATTTTGAGTGATCGGGGCCTGAACATGCAGGAGGGTGAAAGGCGTGCAAGGAATAGAGTGAACTGGATCGATGTGGTATACCGAGGTCGATATGGTGTCAGTGGATTGAATCAGGGCATGTAATGCGTCTGGTGTAAACCATGGAAAGTTGTGTGGGGCCTGGATGTGGAAAAGGAGCCGTAGTTTCGGGCATTATTACATGACAGCTAGAGACTGAATGTGAACGAATGGGGCCTTTGTTGTGTTTTCCTAGCGCTACGTCGCACACATGAGGGGTGAGGGGGATTTTATTCCATGTGTGGCGAGGTGGTGATGGGAATAAATAAAGGCAGACAGTATGAATTATGTACATGTGTATATATGTATATGTCTGTGTGTGTGTATATATATGTGTACATTGAGATGTATAGGTATGTATATTTAGCGCGTGTGGGCGTTTATGTATATACATGTGTATGGGGGTGGGTTGGACCATTTCTTTCGTCTGTTTCCTTGCGCTAACTCGCAAACGCGGGAGACAGCGACAAAGCAAGATAAATAAAAATAAATAAATGATATATATATATATATATATATATATATATATATATATATATATATATATATATATATATATATGTATATATATATATATATATATATATATATATATATATATATATATATATATATATATATATATATATATATATATGGCATGAGAAGCGTGGGAGGTGGGCAGATTAGAAAGGGTAGTGAGTGGTGGGATGAAGAAGTAAGATTATTAGTGAAAGAGAAGAGAGAGGCATATGGACGAGTTTTGCAGGGAAATAGTGCAAATGACTGGGAGAGGTATAAAAGAAAGAGGCAGGAGGTCAAGAGAAAGATGCAAGAGGTGAAAAAGAGGCAAATGATTTGGGTTGAGAGTAACATTAAATTTTCTGGAGAATAAAAAGATGTTTTGGAAGGAAGTAAATAAAGTGTGTAAGACAAGAGAGCAAATGGGAACATCGGCGAAGGTGGCTAATGGGGAGGTGATAACAAGAAGTGGTGATGCTAGAAGGAGATGGAGTGAGTATTTTGAAGGTTTGTTGAATGTATTAGATGATAGAGTGGCAGATATAAGGTGTTTTGGTCGAGGTGGTGTGCGAAGTGAGAGGGTTAGGGAGAATGATTTGATAAACAGAGAAGAGGTAGTAAAAGCTTTGCAGAAGATGAAAGCTGGCAAGGCAGCGGGTTTGAATGGTATTGCAGTGGAATTCATCAAAAAAGAGGGTGACTATTGCTAACTGGTTGGTAAGGATATTTAATGTATGTATGACTCATAGAGAGGTGTCTGAGGATTGGCGGAATGCTTGCATAGTGCCATTGTACAAAGGCAAAGGGGATAAGAGTGAGTGCTAGAATTACAGAGATATAAGTGGTTAAGTATTCCTGGTAAATTCTATGGGAGGGTATTGATTGAGAGGACGAAGGCATGTTCAGAGCATCAGATTGGAGAAGAGCAGTGTGGTTTCAGAAGTGATAGAGGATGTGTGGATTAGGTGTTCGCTTTGAAGAATGTATGTGAGAAATGTTTAGAAAAGCAAATAGATTTGTATGTAGCATTTATGGACCTGGAGAAGGCATATGATAGAGTTAATAAAGATGCTCTGTGTAAGGTATCAAGAATGATGTGGGAGGCAAGATGTTGGAAGCAGTGAAAAGTTTTTATCGAGGATGTAAGGCGTGTGTACGTGTAGGAAGAGAGGAAAGTGATTGGTTCTCAGTGAATGTCGGTTTGCGGTAGGGGTGAGTGATGTCTCCATGGTTGTTTATTTTGTTTATGATGTGGTTGTTAGGGAGGGTAATGGAAGAGTTTTGGAGAGAGGGGCAAATGACACTTCTTAGGCCCCCACCCTGCTCCCTGCATACTATACACTCAGCCCTCTCTACACAAACCTCTTATTTATCTGCCTCACCAACCCATCCATAAACAGATTAAACATCGCCCCTTCCCTGCAGCTACCATCCATACACCTCTTCCTCTCTGCCTCATTCACTCGAGAATTAGCAAACACGTGTGATGTTATGTGATGAGGTTGATCCCACGTGACACACTGTAACAGTGCGTCTGTTAATGAAGAGTTGCACCTAA
Source organism: Panulirus ornatus (assembly GCF_036320965.1). Classification (NCBI taxonomy): domain Eukaryota; kingdom Metazoa; phylum Arthropoda; class Malacostraca; order Decapoda; family Palinuridae; genus Panulirus; species Panulirus ornatus. Next base: position 34,090,314 of record NC_092266.1, read on the forward strand.
CAGACTTTTCTTACTACAAATTAGATATAATCTATAATGTCAGTATCAATTATGTTTGGAACAATGGTAATAATGATAGCACCCAATTATCATTATTATCATTATTATTATTATTATTACTATTATTATTATTATTATTATCATTATCATTATTATCATTATTATTATTATTAGTAGTAGTAGTAGTATTATCATTATAATTAATATTATTATTATTATTATTATCATTATTATTATTATTATTATTATTATTATTATTTTTATTATTATAATCATTATTATTATCATCATTATTATTATTATCATTGCTATTATCATCATCATCATCATCATCATCATCATTAATAGCAGTAGTAGTAATGGTAATAATAATTGTAATTGTCTTATTGTTGCTGTTGTTGTTGTTACTGATATCATTATGATAATGATGATAACACTATGATGATAATATACCATAGTATGTATCAGTATTGTTGTCATTATTGTTATCAACAATATCATGAGTATAATAGCGATAAATTCTACAATGATTTACTTGCCAAACAATAAGTTTGCTGGTGTGATGGTGTGTTATGATGTTTATAGATGTATACAGAAAATCATCAGGTACTTAAGTTCTACATACAGAACCTGCATGCACCACTGTACTATACAGGACCTGCATGCACCACTGTACTATACAGAACCTGCATGCACCACTGTACTATACAGGACCTGCATGCACCACTGTACTATACAGAACCTGCATGCACCACTGTACTATACAGGACCTGCATGCACCACTGTACTATACAGAACCTGCATGCACCACTGTACTATACAGGACCTGCATGCACCACTGTACTATACAGAACCTGCATGCACCACTGTACTATACAGAACCTGCATGCACCACTGTACTATACAGGACCTGCATGCACCACTGTACTATACAGGACCTACATGCACCACTGTACTATACAGAACCTGCATGCACCACTGTACTATACAGGACCTGCATGCACCACTGTACTATACAGGACCTACATGCACCACTGTACTATACAGGACCTGCATGCACCACTGTACTATACAGGACCTGCATGCACCACTGTACTATACAGAACCTGCATGCACCACTGTACTATACAGGACCTGCATGCACCACTGTACTATACAGAACCTGCATGCACCAATGTACTATACAGGCCCTGCATGCACCACTGTACTATACAGGACCTGCATGCACCACTGTACTATACAGGACCTGCATGTACCACTGTACTATACAGGATAAGGAAAAGTCTAAAGATGTATTTCAAATACAATAACTTTGACACAAAGCATTTTAATAAGAGCTCAGTACGTCGAGACAAGACAAACGGCGGCCAATAAAAAAGCAGCGAGGTTGCAGGATAATAGTGTACGATAATGTTCGCCTGACGATGGGTACGGTACCGACTCCTGGACGAACCTCCTCATGTTTCCCAGGAGTATCAAGGTTGTATCATTTCTCTCCTCGGAAATAAAATGGTTTTGACTGCTATACTATGGTAAGATTTGTTTTCCTGTTTTAAAGGCTGTTGGTTATATTTGGTCGGTTCGCCCTTGATAGGTCAGGTTCGGCTTGGTTGGGTGTGCACTGGTGTAGTTAGTTTTGTGCAAACATTAATGGGAAATGGTTATGTTACTATCATTATCAGCCGATCATAAAGACGATTTAGTTCATCCTGCGTAAAGAATCCTTCCTTCCAACCGTATTTATCAATGAAGTAAAAACTACCACACTAGAGGTCGTTTGAACTTGACTGGTCGACCAGACTTGGGGGAAACGCCTGCCTAGACCTGAGTGGTCGACCAGACTGCCCCCCGACCCAAATGTTTTCCTGGGTGTCTCGACCCAGACGTCTGGTCGTGGCGGTCTGGGAACGTCAGTTTTTCCCCCCAGTACACACAAGACATCGTAAGTGATCCGGGTATTTCGCCCAGTGCAGACGTCGCGCTGGTAGTGAAAAGGCGTCATTTTTTCTTCCAGGACACACAAAGGTACGCACGTCAACAAGGATATGATTCAATGCCTGCAACGTAAACACCACACTATTAGCTAAAGGAAATTATTTTTTTGGAGTATAGGTAACACTCGTGATGAACTTGCTAATGCTGACATCATAAACAAGTTAAGAACTTGTTTGACAGTAAAGTTCAAATGACGGCCAATGAGTGTACCATGCAAATAAGTAATTACAAATTAGCAGTTACACCATAATGACTAATAGCATCATGATTATAATTACAGTTGTGATACAATCTAATCTGCTATCCTGATTTCTGTTATCAGTGTAACCAGCAACACCGCTAATGTACTGACGTACAGGTTAATCATGATCATAGTGGCTAGGTGAACTCGCTCTTACGGCGCATTATGGTTGCCTATTCAGTGCAACCCTCGATCACGACGGTACAACTCTCGATCACGACGGTACAACTCTCGATCACGACGGTACAACCCTCGATCACGACGGTACAACCCTCGATCACGATGGTGCAACCCTCGATCACAGCGGTACAACCCTCGATCACGATGGTGCAACCCTCGATCACAGCGGTACAACCCTCGATCACAGCGGTACAACCCTCGATCACGATGGTGCAACCCTCGATCACAGCGGTACAACCCTCGATCACAGCGGTACAACCCTCGATCACAGCGGTACAACCCTCGATCACAGCGTACAACCCTCGATCACGATGGTGCAACCCTCGATCACAGCGTACAACCCTCGATCACAGCGTACAACCCTCGATCACGACGGTACAACTCTCGATCACGACGGTACAACCCTCGATCACGATGGTGCAACCCTCGATCACGACGGTACAACCCTCGATCACGATGGTGCAACCCTCGATCACAGCGTACAACCCTCGATCACAGCGTACAACCCTCGATCACGATGGTGCAAC